>NW_015114373.1:23830-27526 GCF_001443285.1 Poecilia latipinna | reverse complement strand
ATATTTGCATTGTATCATGTTCGAATAAAATTTCATTTCATTTCAATGTGCAAAAATTGGCAACCTTTTTACAAAAATAAGCTTGTGATTAGTAATGTTAAATGAGGATGATAAAACATGTAAGGCAAACTACTGTTAAATCAGATCAATGAACCCTGTGGCATTATGGTGTATTACATTACGGTACATAATTTAAATGTAATTTTGATACATGACACTCCATAATTGTCTTAAAGTCAGGAGAAGGCGCATAGAATAGACGTTACAGTAGAGGCTGGAGTTACGTTATGCATCCTCTAGATGGAGCTGCACTAAAGTGAATGTCAACGAAACAGTCATATTCCAGTTGGCAAGGAGAGCCTTCCGCGACTGGGCCAGGGCGTGGCCGGACGATGGTCACCCTTCTCCGTTCGCGCACAGCATGTTTGTGGAGAACGTGGTGCTAAATGACCTGCAGACAACCTGATTATCAGGTCGGTAGGTAGAAAGGTCAGTCAAACTTTATTAATAGATTACAAACCAGCGTTCTGACAACTATCCCAGCATGCACCTTGCGCTTCTTCTTCTACGGGCGAAAATGAAGTTGGCGGCTGCTTACCATAGTTGCTAGACCTGTTGTGGCTGAATATTGGTCCATATATAAGGTGCACCGGATTATAAAGCGCACTGTCGGCTTTTGAGGAAATTGAAGGTTTTTAGGTGCGCTTTATAGTGCGGAAAATACGGTACTATATTGAAGAGTATGATGTAGAACTGCTTTTTGTGAAAAGTGGTCAGAGATGCTAGATGCTCAAGTTCAATACAACTGAACTTTTCAAAATGTGATTTAGTGTCAGAAGAAGAGCCAGGAGCGAAGAAAAAAAAAAGTCTTTACACAACGATCCTGTAATAAATGAAGTTGCAGAAAAGAGTCCACTGTTCAAGCATCTCTTAATGTTTTTAGGGTTGGCTATGTTTCTTTAAAACTACTCTCATGCTGAGGAAAAAGGATAATAATCCTTAGAAAGTTATGTCATATTGTGAATAATAAATCTGCTGAGAACAGTGCAATTAAAAAAAACTTCAATCATAAAGATTAGACATCAAAGAACACTAATTTGATTATTTGATGTTGCAGAAAAGGACATTTTGATAATGCAAACAATGTTTTAAATTTGCTCTTTAACTCAAGTTCTCATATTTGAAATTTAAGTTGAGATAGAACTGTTTCCTTGAAAAAGAGATGATACAATTATAAGCACTTTTCATTTTATTATTTGATATTTCATATTTTAGTTACAATTTTACTTCATTGTAACTAAAATGAGGTTCAGATATCTCGCAACGCTCATTTGAACAATATATAGATTTTGATATTGGGAAGAGGATTTGTTCCATCAGGAAATCTGGTAATATTTTAGAAAAATACACTGAATTGCAACAGCACACCATTGTGAACGTGTAAGATTATAATTACATAATTTTAATAATGATAGGTCGTTCTCTAAAGTAGGATCAGTCTGAGATGTGAAAGTGAAAATGAATCCCACTCCTGCTCCGTCTACACTTATCCCAATTGTCTTCTTTCTTTTCTGTTTCTGTGTTAATTTTATTTAAAATAAACCCAAAACAATTTCTAATAAAGTTTCATACATATATATATATCAAGTGGAACATCATAGCAAAACCTGCAAAGCTCCACTTGTGAAAGTAAATCTGGCCTCACCTTGACAGATGACAATTCAGAGAGCCACACTATCAGATAGGACATGTAAAAAAAAAAAAAAAAAAGACTTGAGGTTGTAATTGCTGCCAAAGGTGGATCAACATAGTATTAAGGAAAGGTTGTGAATACTTATGTGAATATGATTTCTTAGTTTTCTATTTTTAATACATTTGGAAAAAATCTCAAAAACTTTCTTCCACAATGTCAGAATTTATGTGTAGTTTTGAGGAAAAAGATTAATTTAATACAATTTAGAACAAGGTCATAGTGATAAAATGTGGAAAAAGTGAAGTGATGTGAATACTTTCCGGATGAATTGTAATTTTTAATAATGCTAGATAACAAAATTCATATTAAGAGCGGTGGACTCACCTGGTACAGAGATGAGAATCCAAGCAGATAATGGATCTCTATGATCTCTGTAATCATACCTGCCTTTTTATTAACTTTGTTTTTCTTTCACTTTTGTCTGTCCACCGGGGCTCCGCCCTCAGGGAGTTCCCAGCTTTTTACTACATTTCACTATAGCCAAATTGTGCTCTTCTAAAAATAAATTAGCATGTGTATGTAATGACAGTACTTCACTGAATCTTGTATTCCCTGGACACATAAATGATTACAGATCATCAGGTAGTAAAACCTTTTCATGCTGTAACTGAGATAGTATTCCTACTTTAATCGTGGTTAAATAAAGTTTGGAAAATTATATTTAAAGCAGAAATATTAATTTTTCCTTCACTGACAAATACACTCAGAAATTTCATTTTTTACACACACCTGCACACATAGCTCACTCTGACCAAGACTGTTGCAGGAGGCCTTCATCATAAATAAAATCAGAAAATGTTCAATGGTCTAAAAGTTATCATCTATTCTTTTTATTAGTGAAAAAATGATCTGGTTAAATATGCACAAAACTAAGACCTTATTCAAATTCTTACACACTTAACTACCATTCTTTCTCAACCTTCAGACATACTTTCTGTTCAAACTTACTGAATTTCCCATTGGCGTCTGTTTGGCAAACATCCTCACCAAGTCCTGGCAAACCTGTTCTTCTGGAAACAAAACTCATTTGCAAAAATAATCTAATGTGATGTGTTTCCCTCTTTCACTTTTATTTACAGTTGGATATTTTCTAGAAGTGCAAAGTCAATTTATCAGAAGATTTTGGCATAAAGTTTATTCACTGTAATATAACTTCAATTTACTCAAGTAGAATAATAAAAAACAAGGCATATATCTATTTTTTTCCCAATACTGTACATAAAAAGTGTTTGATGAAAAGGCTACATTAGTACTGAGTTACTGTTTCCAGAATAGAAATAAAATCATACTTCTCACACATAATCCCCATCATGCATCAGAGATATGATTGTTTCTTATTTTCCTAACAGAGCACTTCACTTTGCAGGTTTACTGCTGATTCCTGGAATTTCTGAAAGTAGAATGGGAGGCAGAATGTTAGTTATCCCAGTTTTAGTCTGTGAGGCAGATACCCTGTCTACTTTTAAGACTAGGCTTAAAACTTTCCTTTTTTAAAAACCTTATAGTTAAACTGGCTTTGGTTCTCCTGTAGTTATATAGGCTGCTGGAAGACGAGCCGACCACTTCTCTTTTGTCAGCTGCATTTTCCTCCTTCTCTCCAATTTTGCATTATTTTTCTGTTATTTTGACTGATAGCTTTAAGTTATCAGCTTTTTTGTTCTCATTTCATAAAAGCTGCATCAGGGTAGTTCTTTCCTTGAGGGGTGCATCAGCTGAGCTAATGCTGCTAACAACTAAACTTTCTTTTTCTGTTGATCCTCAGGGGAGGTGGATGTCTGGGGTTCCCTCTTGAAACCTGTCATTCCAGCGACCTGATCTCAGGAAAAATGGAAGTCAATGGATGGGTAGTTAGAATAAAATCTGTGAAAAGACACTTTCTACCTTGACCAGAAATTAAAAATAACTAAAGTAGGGGTTGTCCAGGCAACATTTGCAGCCCTTTG
>NW_015114373.1:19431-20143 GCF_001443285.1 Poecilia latipinna | reverse complement strand
AAAAGACACTTTCTACCTTGACCAGAAATTAAAAATAACTAAAGTAGGGGTTGTCCAGGCAACATTTGCAGCCCTTTGAATTAAAGAACAGATCACACAGAACTTCTTGTTGCATGATGTACTGAAAACGATCATTTTTAGAATTCAATGTCTTTAGAAAACATCTCCTCAGAAAATATGCAACAAAGACCAAATGATCTTTGAAACAATACCGTGTCCATCAGATCTTACATCTTGTTACTCATTCTTTTGTTGCAGCCTCATCAGGGCATCTTGTTTCAAAACCCAACCATTTGGGAAATCTTTTGGTGTTAAAGAAATCACTCCAACACTTACACTTATTATTTGCCAATAGCATTCAAGTTCATTTCAATCACTGTTGCTCTGTAAGAGTCGTGAACCCAGCAGACGTTTGGCGCCAAGTCTTCAGCTGAAATAAGTGGTTGTGCCGCCCTTTTCAGCAATGTTAGGTGTGTTGGTGTAATTTTTTCTTTTATTGGTGGTAAAATGATAAGACATGATATCCATAAAGTTAAAATGTCTTAAGTGCTACTCAAAACTCTGTGGATTACTGTCCTCGGAAATGAAAGAGAAACCATTTGACGGCACCTGACTGCTGCGCTGGAATAATGCCATTGGCACGACATGGTGAGGATGTTTGCCAAACAGGCTGTAAAGGAATTTCTACCTTGTAATGAATTTTAGTTCCTTT
>NW_015114373.1:4521-15635 GCF_001443285.1 Poecilia latipinna | reverse complement strand
CTTGAAAACCATTCAGTTTGTATCGATATCAAATCAGCTTCAAACTAAAAATCTAAGAGAATTTAAGTTCTAGATTGATCATTTTTAATTTTTCTATAAAATAATTATGTAACAATTATTGTATCTTCTCACATTTCATGTAGTGAACCAAACGACTGACAGCCAAGCAGAAGGAGATGCAAACTATTCTCATTTACATATTAAGCCACAGGAAAAAAAAACATATTACACCAGTCTGTCTGTCCTTTGTGTTTTTCATTCACAGTGCTGCTGAAATTTAGTCTGTTGATGAAGTACGTTTTCAAGTCAGCTCTCTTTAATTCATTATTTAATACCTTGAACATATACAATATATTTGAAGCCAAGTGTTTGGAGGGACAGTTAAAAAACTGAGGGCAGAGCCGCAGTGGCGAGATAAAACATGTTCTTAAGTCCAGATCAGCTGATTATTGTCCTCACATAACCTTCAAATATGCTTTTGGTTTTGCTTTGGTAAGACTGGTTTACAAAACGGTTACAGACAGAAAATCCCCGGTGTGGTTTGTTTGGCAAATATCTTCATGTTCAGGCTTGTTATTTTTGCAGACATGCAAACAAGTGGAATCGTGAAACCAGTTAATTATGTCAATGAAAACTGTTTTATTTGAGCTCACCAATGACCCTTGACCCCGTATCTTAAGGTCATGATTCATCATTGGCTTAACAAGTACATAATTTTCTTTAATTCTCTTGGGTTTTTTAGATAGCTTTCTATCCAGCAGACTAAAACAAAAAAAAAAACAAAAACAAAAAACTAATGTCTGCATCATCTGAATTTGTTGGGACCAAACACAAATTCCTCATTTATTCTGTTTCACTGTGGCTGGGATATTCTCAGGCATTGACTTAAGTAAATGTGTTTATTTTTAGTTCTGTAATATTTACAAAGCAGATGCTAACAAAGTATATTTGAACATCACAACATAAATTATAGACAATCCAAACACTAAATCTAAGAAGAACCATTTTTTTAATAAACATTTTGTTTTGATGTGTTATTTATGTCTCCACTATTTATTTCTCAGCAGAAATACTTTTTATCAATTCAAAGATATTTTCATGCATACATGTGGGTTTCCTCACAGTTTTCACTAATTTATATAAAAATCTAAATCTTTACAGTCCTGCATCTACTCAGTGTTTTCTTTCGGCTTGTTTTCTTTTTCATTTAGAGCGTCTATTCATGTGGAATTTGAAACTCAGTGTTTCATTGTGTAGGTGAATAAAACACTGACATCTAGTGGACAAATGAAAAACTTGCCTAGTGCTGTTTGGTACACACTCAACTAAATATATGTAGGTTAATGATTAATAGTGAAAGAAGGTCCAGAGACGCAGACGTAGAGGATATCATTTACATACATTAGACAATTTTATCAGCACAAGATAGTTTAACTGGGGATCCAGGTAGTCTGTGGGTTACAGAGTGGACTCGACAAGCAGGGCATTTGCCCATTTTGTATTTATAATTACAAATACAAACTAAATGTATCAAATAAAGAGACCATAGTCATCAGCTTCTGTTTATGTATGTTATTTAATAAAAAGTTAATTCATACTAAAAATAAAATTTTCACATTTCACTTTAGAATATCTGAAAAAAGTTTACTGTAAGCATGAAGTGCACATTATATATATATGTGCCAATATCTTTGGCAGGAAATCCAAGATTGTATCCAAAGTTACGACAAAACACATGCAAGACACTTTGTTATGACTCTTTGCATCTTTGTCACATATAATAAAGTTTCTCATGGTAACATAAAATATCAAGTCAGTGCAATTATTACATTGTATGTCAAAACTGGACTTAAAAAAAGATAAAAATTAAAAATGTTAAACTTTTTTCAGAAATGTAGAACTGAAAACATAACCGTAGACACTCACTGTAGACAGTGAGATGTAGAAGAAAAATTTATTTTTTTTCTAAAACAAAAGCTAAAGGTTTCCTCTGTAACCATGTAAACTAATTTATAGCAATTTATTATAAAAAAACTGTTATAATATGCAAAGTTAGTAAGTTTCCATCCCTTTTCATAGAATCCAAATAAGTAGTCAGAAATGTTTTCAATACTATACAACTGTACAATTGTTATGGGCAGAATATTTCCCATTTTCCCTCCTTACCAAAAGTCACTGATCCGGCTCATGTAAGCAACACAAAGGTCTGCTGAAAAAATGCATCTCTATTTCCTGAGGCCCTTTTTTTATCACTTGTCAACGATATTAAACTTTTTTTGTGCATAATTTAAATTAATATGTGGACATTGCATCTTGTCACAAATATACTTTGTTCATTGTTCACTCTCACAAGTCAACCTAATCAGTGAAAGGCCCGAGCTATCTTTGAAAAGAAGGTAGCCAAAGAAGAAGGTATCTCTACAACATAGACGTGAGTAAGGCCCATAGATTCAAGACTCATGACTTCATTGAAAATATCTAAGGAGGGGTGATTGGCGAGTTGGTGCCTCAACAGAGGGTTTCTGGAATAAATCGCCCTGGCTGATTCCAACAAGATCACTGGCATGGGAAGAAGATGCTCCAGAGAAACCAGGGAGTAGACAGGAGTCTCCTTCACTCTAACAGATCCGCTCGTGTCCCTGGCCCTGTCTACCTTCTGCATTGCTTCGAAAATATTTGTTTTGAAGGACACCAGAACCGTGTGTTTGGCCATGATGTGTTTGTCAAATCTGGTTGTCAAGTTGCCAGCAGGGTTTGTGGTTTGCTGTGTGACGTATCTGTAAGTGACATCCAGCTGATCACAGTGGAGCTTCACAGACATGAGAGCTTTTTGCAAATCTTCCAGAGCCTGACTGAGACACTCAGGGTCCTGGCTTCTGTTGTGTTGGGTTAAAGATGCAAAAGCACGATTGTAAAATGCAACTGCTGCCCAACAGGGGTCCTGGTTTATGACTTTAGTATACATGTCAATACTCTCTGTTTGCCTTCCCATTTTTTTGAGCTCACTACCTTTGGCAGTGTAGTAGTGCACGTTGGATGAGGGAGATTCTCTCTGCCCTAGTTTTTGTAAGGCTGTACTCAGGTCTGCACTCAGGATAGCTTTCAATCTAACAGCAGAGCCTTCCTCAGAAAATTTTGTCAGGAGCCACATTCCCCAAAACTCATTGAGTGCGGAAACATCTGATTCAGCCGGTTTGTTGCTGTTGCTCTTGTAAAGCAGATTCAGTGTGTCCAGGTACTGACTGAAGAGCTCTTCTTTCGTCTTTATGTTTGGTAGATCAGACTCCACGTAGCTAGACAGTTGTTCAGCCACTATCGCATCTCTGATCTCTTTAACCATCATCAAATCAGAGTTGGTGTTTTCAGTCAAAATACGATACAGCAGCGAGGACATTTCCTGACTTTCTCCCCTGGTGTTGCTCCTCTGATACTGCCTCAAGTGCATAAGAAACAACTTCAGAAAGGTTTCAGAGGCATCTGCGATATTTTCCATAAAGGACAGAAAGTTACGTGTTAGAATTAGCAATTGTAGCGGCTCTGACAGATGAGTGAAGCAGACAACCATCTGAGCAGACCCTGGTGATCCTTGTCTAGCTGTATGTGCAATGCCCTGAGCCTCCACACGGGAATTATCAGGCAGAAAAGTTTGCACAACAAACAAACCCCCAGCTGACTTTACAGAGTCAGAAACCTGAAGGTCTGTTCCACGAGCAGCCAGGTTTGTTGCTATGATAACGTCTCCTGCACCCAACTTCTTTTTAAAGACAACACTGTTGTCCTTGTTGTTTTTGATGTAAAGCATTGTGCTTGAGACTCTGCCACTAAAAATTTGGTACAGTAACTTTGCTAGCTTGATGGATTCACAAGTCACTAGCACAGCTCTTGGAGACCTGTATGGTGTAGGCTTGATTTGATCAAACACAACTTCACAGATTTTCTCGATCCATCTTCTTTCATCCTTCATGATAACTCCTTGAACCTCAAACAGCTTCTTGCGCTTGAATGAAGGGATTTGGCAAGTCTTGATGCCCTGAAATGTTTTCCTCATGCTCTCAATCTCTGCTTGTTCTCCAAGACTCCCAGACAGTCCGTAAATCTGACTTTTGTACTTTTGAAGCAAACCAACGTTGGACATGTAGTTGGTGATGATGGTCATATCACTTAACTTTGTTTGATGTTTCATCTCAAGGAACTGCTGTAGACCATCACTCCATTTCAAGCTGTTTCCAATGACATCTGTGCAACTGTAGTCAACAGGTATAATTATATCACCTTCAAAGATATATTCATTATCTTTTTCCATGCTGTTTGCATGGAATGCATTTTTTATCCAGACCTTTAGTTTTGAGTCTACAAGATTTGAAAGGAAACCTGGGATGTAGCAGCTTCCGTCAGACTTGTTCAGCTCACGTGGTGTGAAATACAGAAAACGCCTTATTTCCTTTTCTGTAGCTCTCAATACACTGTCTGTATCAGGATACATGTATTGACAGAAGCCTCCATTCAAAAGCAGAGACACTCGCCTCTGACCACTTCCTATTGATGACCTGTTCAGTTCTTCTACGGATCCATCTGTGTTGATGCTGTGCAAAGCAAACTGACATGATGGGAATCTGGTCTCCACTGCCCTGAAGAACTCGACCAGCTTATCGGCTGCAACATTTGCAGTTGTTGCAATTTTCTCATCTAAAAGACTTGGTTTCCTCTGTATTTCCGTGACTGTGCCATTGGCCAGTACACCTGTGTCCTCGGCCATTTGAAGGACAGTCAACTCATCCAATCCTTCCTGCTTGATCTGTTCTAATACAACTTGGTGAAAGGGGTATTTTCGCCCAACAATGTGACCTGACCCTAATTTGCTGTACTGGTTAGCTGTGGCCCATATTAATGCCAGAAGAGGGTTGAGATGCTGCAGAGCAGGCGTGTCACTGCTTAAGTAGACAACATGATGACCTTTGTCCAGCATCAAGGAATCCACCTCATCCACAATTGCACACTGGAATGTCCTCTGGCCAAATATGTCCTTCTTAAGAACATGGTGTTTCAGCCAGTCTCTAGTGAACTGCTCAACAGTACCATAAACAATCTTGCTCTCATAGCATTTTTTTGAGTCTTCGTCTTGCTTGTTGATGTTGCAGTCCACGCTGATCTTCAAAAGGTCATAAAATTTCTTCCATTCTCTCATGTCTCTCTCTGCTAGAACAGATGAACTGGACATGATGTCGACTTTTTCTCCTCTCAGAGCTCGAAAGGCTGCAAACATGGCCACAATGCAGGACTTCCCCTCTCCAGTGCCGACCTGAATGAGGCGCCCCGTTTTGGACGGAGCCATGAGACACCAGCTCACCATCTGGGTCAGTCGTGGTCTGTAGTGAGTTTTTTCTGCTGCCTGGCAAAGAATCAGCAAGACTTTTCTCAGGCCAGACAGCTCTGATCCTGAACTGCGAGACCTAAGAGCAGCTTGAACTGATGACACAATATCTTTGACCTCAGCCAACAACTCATTATTAACTTGGTTAAAGTCTCCATCTCGGATTTCTTCAATAATCTCATCCAATGTTTTGTCTTCATCATCTGCCAAACACGCCTTGAGTGCTTCATTGGTCACTGCAGTGTCTCTGACCAACTCCAGAAGGCTTCTTCCTGAATTAGATCTCCAAGTGGGTGTGATGTAGTTAACTTGAATCCAGTGCAACATTTGGAGCAACCATGTGAGGAGTTGTGATCCGTCGTTTCTACAAACCGACTCAAATCGCTGTAAAAGGGCATCAAACAGTTCACTGACGTCTTCAGGTCTCCATTTAATACTCCTGACCAGTCCTTGCAGCAGCTTGATGAGATTCTTTTCATTTTCATTTGGAGAAAATAGACGAGGAGCAAGGAAAGAAGTTACAACTCGGTGAATCACTCTGGGATCCATTTCCTTGCTCAAGTATGGCTAAAACAGAATAGAGTAAAATGCTTAGAGAGTGTTTTATAGAAACCTTTTTAACAGAGAAACATATAACAGCATTTAACAACATCTAAGAATTTGCTATAGCTGCAGTGAAACACCATGCCAAACATTCATAATATGTAGCCTGGTAAAACCTCTGGGTTACATTTACACAAAGCTATTTTCAATACTGCTGGATTACAAAATTCATTTTAAGAGCAGTGGACTCACCTGGTACAAAAACGACAAATCAAGCAGCTGATGTATCACCCTGTGATCATGTTTGTCTTTTTAACTTGGTTGCTGCTTCAATGTTGCTGTCTTT
Organism: Poecilia latipinna; assembly: GCF_001443285.1. Classification (NCBI taxonomy): domain Eukaryota; kingdom Metazoa; phylum Chordata; class Actinopteri; order Cyprinodontiformes; family Poeciliidae; genus Poecilia; species Poecilia latipinna. The sequence goes on along the minus strand of NW_015114373.1, from coordinate 9,375 downwards.
ACATTGGCACCACCCCCAGGGGGCTTCCGGCTGTTTACTTCATCTAACTTAGCATGTAGTGACAGAACTGCACTGACGTCCGTACGCTGCATACCCTGCATGTAGAAATGATCATAGCTCATGTCAGTAAAACATTTTTTATGGATCTGTGCTGTAACTGAGATACTGTTTCTACTTCAATCATGATGACTTGAAGTTTGGAAAATTATATTTAAAGCAGAAACATGATTTTTTTGTCTTTCCCTTTACTCACACTCACAAACCTAGTCAAATTAATATTTTATTAACATTGTGACTCACCTGATCACCGTCCTCTTAAATCCCAGTCAGTTTATTTCCAACTGAATTGACGACGTGGAAGCAAGCTTCCTCCTGCTGCGAGAAGTCATACTTATCCTTTTAATACTTTTGTATTGGTTTCACTTTTGCTTTATAGACCCTGTGCCGCCCAGAGGGAATTTCCAGGTTTTAGCTTCACTTACTCTAAACAAACTGACTTACTGTACATGCAGAGGGCACAAATACTATGACGCAGCTGATGATTGGTACCTGTGTGCTGTTTTCCATAATGTTGTAGAGAATTGAGTCATTTCATTAAATGTATACTTATACATTTATACATGACTTTGCAATTAGACCGCTGCATGTTATTGTGATTTCCCAGTTCAAGAACCAGAGGTCCGATTTTCATTTTTAGAACCTGCTGTCGTCAAATGGTCAATAATCACTTATGATGGTGGTAAAGCATAATTTCCAGCACAGTTAAACTTTTAAAAGTTTCTGGCAGAAGGTTGGAGGTCCGAATGAGTCGATCAGAGAGCTTACCTTCACCATCATACTCAATGAAGCAACAGCAAATGGATGCAACACTTTTAGTGACAGATGGCAACACATAAACTTTCAGTCCATGCCTGTTTTTCTTTTACAGCTGAATTATACAGGTTAACAGTCAGGCCATGTGGAAAAAGTAATGAATTTGTTTATAATTGTCCTATTTTCACTTCACAAAACCCAGTCGTTTTTATAGGGCTGCGTATACACCTGCACACACACTCTTTTAGGTAGTTTTTAAATGTTGACCAGTCACTTTTATTTCATCTAAAATTTTCACTCACTGTGCAGCAGAATTTAGCTTGGACAATTTCAAGTCAGCTCAACTTTAATAAGTTTTTTTAATCCAAATATATCTATTTCTAAATCTTACGAATAAAATCCATCAGAATTTAACAATTACCTCAAACATGTTTATTTGAAGCCAAGTGTTTGGAGGGACAGTTAAAAAAGTGAGGAGAGAGTGTGACCTTAGATGACTTTTCTTTTTTTTTTTTGGTTAAAGTCAGGCTATTCTGACAAGTTAAAACATATTCATAGCTCCAGCTGAGCTGGCTATTGGCCTCACTTAACCCTAAAGCATGCTTTCAGTTTTGCTTGGTTAGACTGGTTCTCGAGTTACACACAGAAAAACCCCCAGAGTCTTCGACATGTGCTAGCAAGCTTGTTATTTTGGAGCTAGCTAAAATGAAATACTCTGCCAAACAATAGTGCTTGATTTATTCTGTTTCGCTGTTGGTGGGACATTTTGTTTACCACTGAGCTAAAACTATAGGGTTTCCTCTAATGCAATGTTTCTCAACCCTGGTCCTCACCGCCCCCCTGTTCTGCATGTTTTCGGCATTTCCCTTCTGCCACACACCTGAATTGTATCTCTGGGTGATTAACAAGCTTCTGCAGTACTTGATGGTCATGCAATCGTTTGAATCAGCTGTTCTGGAAGAGAGGCACATCTAAAACATGCAGAGCAGGGGGCCGGTGAGGACCAGGGTTGAGAAACACTGATCTAATGCAATCAGAACATCCGCAATCTTAAAATGACCCAAAATGAGGTCAAATTAGATGAACCACAAGCTGGAAATTCAACTGACCACCAGCCTGACTGGAACAGGAACAGCCAGAGCAGATACTGCTTGACGTAAGAAATGACGTCCTCAGCCAGGATCAAAACTACCCCGATCATATGAGTGACCAAATGTAACAATCACTGAGGGAAGTGGAACTAAAATCTAAATGACTTTAGTTTTCTATGGGCATACTCGTTTATTAAAAACTTTTTGAGAATAGTGGAGGTGCATGGTCCAACTTTGTTTTCAGTTTGTTGAAAAAGTGACTGACCAGTGAATCACGGGAATCGGTTTAAATTGACAGAGGGATTTTGGTTAAAAACACCTCAGGGGTAAGATGGCGCCTCCTGGCAGCTCAGACTGTGGGCTCTCATTGGACCAAACCAGTGATATTAGAAAACACACAGTAGAGGTCAGACACAGCCAGGTCAACAACAGAGCAAAACCATAAATAATGACAAGGTCAAGCAGAGGGTTGGGGGGGAAACAACAGCAGAGATAATATCTTTACTTCCTTTTCAGATTCCCACATGTTTTTCTATAATTACAGAACAATATTTAATTTTTGAAGGTTTGTCACCAGGAAAAGTAAAACTACAATTTGGCTAAATTGAGAATCTTCAAGAAATTACATTATTTCATTATATTACATCTTAAAACATAGAGACTTTGATGGACAAAAGCAAAGACTTAAAAGTATAACGACCCCTAATTTTTGCATGTTTTACAGAACTGTCTTCTTTCTTTAGTGTTAAATGACACTGAAAATCTTGGCTGATCATTTGATCCATTTATGCTTTAGTCTTTTGAATTTGTGCTACAGAAACATCTTAGCAGGAAGCTGCCTCATTTATACTTGTATAACATTTATTGTCATGATCCATGTTTCTGTGTATATATTTTTGAAGTTTTTTTGTGTTCCGTTCCTTCCTGTGAGTCCTTCTCTGCGTCTTCCCCGTTGATTGTTCCCAGGTGTTTCTCGTTCCCTTGATTACCCCCGTGTGTATTTAAGTCCACATGTTGTCTTTGTCTCTTGTTGGGTCCTTGTCTAAGTTTGTCTAACGTCAATTGCTGTCTACACTCTCCAGTGGAACTGCCAAGTCCTGGTTTGTGTTCGCTCGCATGTTAGTTCTGTTGGTCAGTTGCTACCAGCATCTTAGCTGTGCGCTTGTCTCCTGTCGTGCTGCCTGTCTTGGACTTATTCCCTGAGCAAATCATCATTAAACCATCATATTCTTCATTTTACCTGGGTCTAAGCGTCATCTCCTCACCATCAACCAACACACCTCATGACATTTATAAGTTATGTTAAGAGTTGCTTATGGTTAACTTAGAGTTAGGCTTCGATGTTTTTAATGTTTTTACTTTTCATGTAGTTATTAACTTCTTATTTCTCTTTCACACTGTCTATGTAAAGCCGCCCCGGAAAATGTCCCAGTTCAACGAATCTATATCTAGGGGTGTGAGAATCCTTGTTAAATGACGTTTAACTAAAGTCCTACAGGGTTTAGAGTCCCAGTTGACGGTGTTTCAACTAAAAACCTAGAGGTTGGAGTCCTTGTCAAACGGTGTTTTTGACTAAAGTCCCAGAGGGTTAGAGCCCCAGTTAAATGACATTTAACTGAAGTCCTCAAAGGGGTGCGGGTTTTAATGTTTTTATCTTTTTTAATCTTTTTCAAAATGTCTTTCTCTTTCAATGTCACATGCTGTTTTTATTTTAATTATGTAAAGCACTTTGAAATGCCTTGCTGCTGAAATGTGTTATACAAATAAAATTTGATTGATTGGATTAAGAAGACGTTGGCAGAAATAATATATATGAAACAAAAAGTTTCACTTTGGAGACAAAATGATGTCAGCTTCAAATCTGGAGAATTTTGCCCTTTGGTCTGCCAGACCAACCTTCAGCATCAGTGACTGATTAAATACTGTAATAATAATATATAAAACTAACACCTGATGTGTTTGTGTCTTTTTTTGTAGGACAAATGGTGATTGCAGTGCAGTTTGCATTTTATTTCAAATAATGCGTAACTAAGTAACGTGTTATGTAGTTACTTAGCAACTAAGTTACTAAGTAACGCGTAACTAAGTAACGTGTTACTTAGTTAACGTTAGTTGAGAAAATGCAAACTGCACTGCAATCACCATTTGTTGTTGTATCATTAGCTCACGACAAAAAGTATGTCAGATATCAAGTAATACAAATAATTCACTAAAGTTGTTTTATTTATTTATCTATTTATTTGTTTGTGTATTTTATTAATAAGAATTGTGTTTGCCATCCCAAACAAAAACTTTTTCCTGTGGTTTTGTGAGGTAACTCCAGCTCACTTTGGTGAAAAGATATTTGATTGCTTTTGAAAAGCCCATCAGATAATTTATAATTTTGTACTGCAAAACTCAACTTGCACAAAGAAAACATTCATTGAATTAGGTAACACTTCATTTGAAGGTGGTGAATAAGACTTACATGACACTGTCATAAACATGAATAAGTCTTCATGAATATTTATGACTGGTATCATAAAGCGTCATTCGGTAAATCATGACATTTTTAATAAAAAGTTATTCAAAATCTCTTTGGTATGACGTGACATTGAGCAAGATATTATAACTTGTCATGAATGTCATAACAGGTGAATTTTAAAATGTTATCCTTATAACATTAACATTAGCACTAATATTAACAAGCATTAACAAGTCACTTGTAATTACACATACCTTTTGCTGTCATGAGACCATTATAATTGTGACATTATCCTCCTCTGTTAAAGTGTATCACAGTAAACTAGTAATGAAGATGTCATTGAGTGTCATTACTCTATCGCTTTAATGACAGAGTCATGAACATTTCCTGTAAGTGTGGTCCACTTTACTTGAGGTAACTGGAAATGTTCATGACTTGTTAATGCTGTCTTATAATGATATAAGCCTTATAAGCCAATAAATTCAC
>NW_015114373.1:0-3784 GCF_001443285.1 Poecilia latipinna | reverse complement strand
ATCTAATGCAATCAGAACATCCGCAATCTTAAAATGACCCAAAATGAGGTCAAATTAGATGAACCACAAGCTGGAAATTCAACTGACCACCAGCCTGACTGGAACAGGAACAGCCAGAGCAGATACTGCTTGACGTAAGAAATGACGTCCTCAGCCAGGATCAAAACTACCCCGATCATATGAGTGACCAAATGTAACAATCACTGAGGGAAGTGGAACTAAAATCTAAATGACTTTAGTTTTCTATGGGCATACTCGTTTATTAAAAACTTTTTGAGAATAGTGGAGGTGCATGGTCCAACTTTGTTTTCAGTTTGTTGAAAAAGTGACTGACCAGTGAATCACGGGAATCGGTTTAAATTGACAGAGGGATTTTGGTTAAAAACACCTCAGGGGTAAGATGGCGCCTCCTGGCAGCTCAGACTGTGGGCTCTCATTGGACCAAACCAGTGATATTAGAAAACACACAGTAGAGGTCAGACACAGCCAGGTCAACAACAGAGCAAAACCATAAATAATGACAAGGTCAAGCAGAGGGTTGGGGGGGAAACAACAGCAGAGATAATACCTTTACTTCCTTTTCAGATTCCCACATATTTTTCGATAATTACAGAACAATATTTAATTTTTGAAGGTTTGTCACCAGGAAAAGTAAAACTACAATTTGGCTAAATTGAGAATCTTCAAGAAATTACATTATTTCATTATATTACATCTTAAAACATAGAGACTTTGATGGACAAAAGCAAAGACTTAAAAGTATAACGACCCCTAATTTTTGCATGTTTTACAGAACTGTCTTCTTTCTTTAGTGTTAAATGACACTGAAAATCTTGGCTGATCATTTGATCCATTTATGCTTTAGTCTTTTGAATTTGTGCTACAGAAACATCTTAGCAGGAAGCTGCCTCATTTATACTTGTATAACATTTATTGTCATGATCCATGTTTCTGTGTATATATTTTTGAAGTTTTTTTGTGTTCCGTTCCTTCCTGTGAGTCCTTCTCTGCGTCTTCCCCGTTGATTGTTCCCAGGTGTTTCTCGTTCCCTTGATTACCCCCGTGTGTATTTAAGTCCACATGTTGTCTTTGTCTCTTGTTGGGTCCTTGTCTAAGTTTGTCTAACGTCAATTGCTGTCTACACTCTCCAGTGGAACTGCCAAGTCCTGGTTTGTGTTCGCTCGCATGTTAGTTCTGTTGGTCAGTTGCTACCAGCATCTTAGCTGTGCGCTTGTCTCCTGTCGTGCTGCCTGTCTTGGACTTATTCCCTGAGCAAATCATCATTAAACCATCATATTCTTCATTTTACCTGGGTCTAAGCGTCATCTCCTCACCATCAACCAACACACCTCATGACATTTATAAGTTATGTTAAGAGTTGCTTATGGTTAACTTAGAGTTAGGCTTCGATGTTTTTAATGTTTTTACTTTTCATGTAGTTATTAACTTCTTATTTCTCTTTCACACTGTCTATGTAAAGCCGCCCCGGAAAATGTCCCAGTTCAACGAATCTATATCTAGGGGTGTGAGAATCCTTGTTAAATGACGTTTAACTAAAGTCCTACGGGGTTTAGAGTCCCAGTTGATGGCGTTTCAACTAAAAAACCTAGAGGTTGGAGTCCTTGTCAAACGGTGTTTTTGACTAACGTCCCATAGGGTTAGAGCCCCAGTTAAATGACATTTAACTGAAGTCCTCAAAGGGGTGCGGGTTTTAATGTTTTTATCTTTTTTAATCTTTTTCAAAATGTCTTTCTCTTTCAATGTCACATGCTGTTTTTATTTTAATTATGTAAAGCACTTTGAAATGCCTTGCTGCTGAAATGTGTTATACAAATAAAATTTGATTGATTGGATTAAGAAGACGTTGGCAGAAATAATATATATGAAACAAAAAGTTTCACTTTGGAGACAAAATGATGTCAGCTTCAAATCTGGAGAATTTTGCCCTTTGGTCTGCCAGACCAACCTTCAGCATCAGTGACTGATTAAATACTGTAATAATAATATATAAAACTAACACCTGATGTGTTTGTGTCTTTTTTTGTAGGACAAATGGTGATTGCAGTGCAGTTTGCATTTTATTTCAAATAATGCGTAACTAAGTAACGTGTTATGTAGTTACTTAGCAACTAAGTTACTAAGTAACGCGTAACTAAGTAACGTGTTACTTAGTTAACGTTAGTTGAGAAAATGCAAACTGCACTTCAATCACCATTTGTTGTTGTATCATTAGCTCACGACAAAAAGTATGTCAGATATCAAGTAATACAAATAATTCACTAAAGTTGTTTTATTTATTTATCTATTTATTTGTTTGTGTATTTTATTAATAAGAATTGTGTTTGCCATCCCAAACAAAAACTTTTTCCTGTGGTTTTGTGAGGTAACTCCAGCTCACTTTGGTGAAAAGATATTTGATTGCTTTTGAAAAGCCCATCAGATAATTTATAATTTTGTACTGCAAAACTCAACTTGCACAAAGAAAACATTCATTGAATTAGGTAACACTTCATTTGAAGGTGGTGAATAAGACTTACATGACACTGTCATAAACATGAATAAGTCTTCATGAATATTTATGACTGGTATCATAAAGCGTCATTCGGTAAATCATGACATTTTTAATAAAAAGTTATTCAAAATCTCTTTGGTATGACGTGACATTGAGCAAGATATTATAACTTGTCATGAATGTCATAACAGGTGAATTTTAAAATGTTGTCTTTATAAGACATCATTAACAAGTCACTTGTTGTTACACATACCTTTTGCTGTCATGAGACCATTATAATTGTGACATTATCCTCCTCTGTTAAAGTGTATCACAGTAAACTAATAATGAAGATGTCATTGAGTGTCATTACTCTATCGCTTTAATGACAGAGTCATGAACATTTCCTGTAAGTGTGGTCCACTTTACTTGAGGTAACTGGAAATGTCCATGACTTGTTAATGCTGTCTTATAAGGATATAAGCCTTATAAGCCAATAAATTCACCTTTTATTACATTCATGACAAGTTATAAGTTCTTGCTTAATATCAAGTTGTCATAATAAAGACATTTTGAATAATGCCAACTTTGTATTAAAATTGTCATAATTTACCGAATGACACTTTAGGACAACAGTCATAAATATTCATGTTCAAGACTTATTCATGTTCATGACAGGTCTTTATGAAAGTGTTATGTCAGTCTTATTCCCCCCCCCCCCCCTTCAATTAAGTGTTACCTTGAATTATTTATATTAATTGATATCTGACATACTTTTTGTTGTGAGCTGATGATACAACAACGAATGGTGATTGCAGTGCAGTTTGCATTTTATTTCAACTGATGGACAGTGGAGTAACTAAGNTATTTATTTATAAGAATTGTTTTTGCCATCCCAAACAAAAACTTTTTCCTGTGGTTTTATGAGGTGAGTCCAGCTCACTGTGGTGGTGAGAAGATATTTGATTATTTTTGAAAAGCCCATCAGATAATTTATAATTTTGTACTGCAAAACTTAATTTGCACAAATAAAGCATTTATTGAATTATTTATATTAATTGATATCTGACATACTTTTTGTCATGAGCTGATGATACAACAACAAATGGTGATTGCAGTGCAGTTTGCATTTTATTTCAACTGATGGACAGTGGAGTAACTAAGAAACCAGTAATTATGTCATGTTGAAGAGATCCTGTGTGCTGAGTTTTAGCTTCATTGCTCACCTGCTGCCTGGACTCTCTGAAGATCCTCATTAAATCCTCAAAACTCAGTTGCTGCCTCACCTCTCTG
>NW_015114372.1:200102-224979 GCF_001443285.1 Poecilia latipinna | reverse complement strand
TTCTGCCACAGCTAGCCCTTTGAGGATATTCGTGATCTTGCTATGGCCCAAATGAAAATGAGTTTGACACCTCTGGCTTATTAGAGCAAGTAGATTCTCATCTCACCTATGAGACTTCCAAAAATGTCAAAATCCAAATAATTTCACAAGAGGGGTTTGAAAACTGCTGCAGCAGGGAAAGTGTCGTTTTAGATTCTTCCTCAAACTTCACTTTTAGGGACCTGAAAACAGGAAACTTTGTCCTTGTAGCCGTAACAACGTCTTCACCACTGAGTGTTGTTGTTCAGTCAAATATTAGGGCTTAGTTAGGTGTGTTTACTGACACGACAACAAACATTAACAAACAAACTCTGATAAACAGCTAGCTTCTCTCTGCATCTCTAATTCCAATCTATTAATTTACCAATGAACTTAAGGATAATTTGCTTAACCCACAGAGTATTTCGGGGTTCTTTCCAGTCCCTTCAAGGTTCTTTACTCTATATGTATGTTTTTAAAAAATGCATGCAGACTTAAAGTGAAGGTGAACTCCAGCCACATCAAGTCTTTCCCTCTTCATTTTAAAGCTGCAGTTTATGGTGAAGTGTTGCAACTAGTGAACCTTTCCGTGCCACTCAGAGGAAAAGCCACAGTGTCACTGCACTCTGACACTAATACCATGTCGTAAAAGGTAACTCTATACGAGTAACGTAACCTCGATCCAATAAAAGCCGAAGTTCTTGTATAACAAACTACCAAGTGTTTTGCGAGCTGTTGAAACTCGTAAGTCAGGCTCCAAACAGAAGCATCATTCTTACCATATCATCACACCTTGCATGCACTCATTTTTAATGTTTAAAGAAAAAAGATGAGATAAGTGTTGCTTGTGATTTCCTAACAGCTTCTTGAAATAATAGATGAACCAGTTCATGGAGTCAGTCACAATTATTTCCTGGGGATATTAAAAGTTGTGGATTTTGAACCATTTTGTATGAATTCATTAACAAAAGGCTTATTCCGTCACATAAAATCTAACCACCGTTTATTAAATATTGAAAAATGTGTCCCTTGTGCTTTTGCCACTTTTCAGAAGCTTAAGCTATTCTGGTGTGAACTTTAAAATGGCCTGTTTGGCTAATTAACAAGAGAAGATAAACACAGCCTGTTTTTATCTGTTTTATCAACCAGCTACACAATGGCGCTCTGTCAGAAAGTTTGGTGTTGCAATGATGATTTGTGCCGAGGACGTAGTTAATTAACGACAGTATTAAGCTTTTGGTTTATGGGGAAATGAAAGATGTGGCAGTGACAGAAACGCCTTAAATTTAAGGGTGAAACAGAGTGTGATGAGTTACAAAACTAGACTAAATGAAACTGGGGAGTATTCATACAGAGTTGAATAATGTAAGAACCGGGTTTCAGTCTTAAGGTATCAGACATTGCAATAAATTCCTTCATGTTTTTTACAGAAGTGCTCTGGCAACATTCGTTCTTTCCATTATTTCCAGTTTTGGCTAAGCAGTTGCGATAATTTCAACGCTGTGGCAAAACTACAAACCTACGTCCAGCGTTCTCTGCAAACCTGCAGGATTTCTGCAGCTGAAGCTGGCTTCCTCTGTGTTTAGGCGTTTATAATCAAAACCCTCCGGTGACGTTTTCCACTAGTAGCTTCTTCCTCATGGGAAACTGTAGATCTCCCTATAATGTAGAAGGACATTGATTTGTTGCAAACGAAATCAATACACATGCCAGCAGCAAAACACTCCCGTCTCGGTTGACAAAGTTATGTTTAAGTTGCAAAAGCTATCATCACGTCATTAGTTTTAGGGGTTTTTTTTATTTTTAAACTAATGTAGGTTTCAATTTTAACCCCCCAAAAAAGTCAAAAATGTTACTGATACTCCCAGAGACCCTGGAGAGAAAAAAAAGTAAAAGGAAAAAAGGAATAAAAATGTTATGTTATGTTATGTTATGTTATGTTATGTTATGTTATGTTATGTTATGTTATACAAAATTATGGAATGCAAAATGGCAACAAAATAACAACCTAGGAACAATAATTATGCAGGGCTTTAGATTTTCTGATTCCAACTTTAGAAAAATGATATTTATTGGGTCTGTAAAGCGTTCTTTATGCTAATAAAGTGTTTCTGAGATTAAGTGCAGTCTATTTGTTGCTGACATGACACTTTAGCTGTGATATCATGGAAATGTTCGCTGATCAAGAGGGAATAAAATTGTACCCAATGTGAATTGCTTGAGCACTTCTGCTGACTAGACGGGATTTTCCCCTTGATTCATCATCACTGCTGACTAATAGCATCAAACTGGTACAGCAGAGGTCACAGGAAAGGTCATGCTAACAGAACAAAAAGCATATTAATTATTTTGTTACATTCTTGTTTAACTTTAATTTCGTTATTCTATTTTCTGTTGAATTTCTGCCCTCTTGTCCGGACACCTGATAACCGTCAGTCTGTTTCTTCTCGGCAGGGGGAAAAGCGACCTGCTGCAGTGGACATCTCGAAGAAACCCAAAACACCAAAGAAGAAGAAGCGAAAGGACCCCAACGAGCCGGTGAAGCCAGTGTCGGCCTACGCCTTGTTCTTCAGGGACACCCAGGCCAACATCAAGGCTCAGAACCCCAACGCCACCTTCGGAGAGGTGTCAAAGATCGTGGCCTCCATGTGGGACGGCCTGGGAGAGGAGCAGAAACAGGTAGAGCTGGACTAAACCACCTAGCAAAGAACTGGAATCACTTACACATCAAAGTAAAACAAGCTTCAGTGTTTTCAGATTTTTCTTGAAATTGATGTATTTATTATTACATCATTATTCTTTAATTACTTTTTTTGTTTTTGATGGCTTTAACTCTGTTAGCCTGCCTTTAATTTCCGCTCCAGTCGGGTATAATAGCTTCAGTCAGAGGCTCCTTCAAATTCGCTGTAACACAGACTGCTACGGGAGATCTTTCTTGCCAACAGCCACCGACATCTACAGTAACTCTTTGAAGAATTTGAGTAAGAACAATATTTAATTTCCTTTTTGGGAAAAAGCATTTTTGAATTGAATTGGATAGCCACTGCAATAATAATTAACAATACAATTTTAATCAGAATACTTTTTTTCTTCCGTTTACTTACTCTGAAATGTTTATATTCTATCTGGACTTTCTAAATTCAAGTTATCATTGTACTGTTTTATAACAAATTGTGAATGCACCAGTTGACATTCAGCTCTTGTCTTAAATGAATATAACCTAACATTAGATATGGAAGTTTAAGATAAGATATAAAACCGTCAAAATACAAACAATAATCTATGTTTTAGCAGAAAACATAGATTATTGTGTTTTAACATCAACCTCCCTGTGGGACTAGAGATGCAGATTAGCGGCTGTAATCTTATATGTTTACATGTAAATGTTCGTTAATATCTATTGTTGATAGATTGTCGAACTTCAACTTGAACTTTGGTAATTCCCAGTCCCTGTTTGAAAGATTTCTTACCAACATCATATGCTGTTGGACCGCTGCTACTCAAATGTTTCTGAAGCTGCTTGATACTTTTCTTGTGTCTGCATTTGTGCCTTATACAACCGCCAGCATCAATGTGAGAGAAAACATGTTTATCCTATTCAGTCAAACCATGAAAGGGAAATAAATGCGTGAGGTGGGAAATGAGCAGCGACACGATGTTTGTGACAGGAATCAACAGTTTTACAAAAAAAAAAACATAAACTACAACAGTACCAGTGGGACTGCCAGTCATCGCTGCACAGGCAAAGCTCCTCTAAGTGACACGCCAGCTCAATTGAAAGCGTCGAGAATCAAAGAACTGCAGAGGGTGTTTTGGGAATGCATAATTAAAGTAATCTGTTATTAACGTGTCAGTTTAACGAAATAAGCCCTTTGATGTTTAAACAAGAGTATTATGTTATTGTGGCGAATGAAGCCAATTGTAATTCTGATATGTACAGCTGTAGCTCAGTTAAAGCTGTCTGTGATGTTAATGCGATGAACTGGGTCTCATTGTTCTGGTGGATGCTTGTGTTTCAGGTGTACAAGAAGAGGACAGAAACGGCTAAGAAAGAATATCTGAAACAGCTGGCTGCCTACAGAGCCAGCCTCGTCTCACAGGTAATACACCCATTCGTTTACTCACATCTGTGGCTGATTTCCAGTCTCCATTTCGTTTTTCATGCATCTGAGCCGTTTCAAGAACCTCTTGACTGTTGAGTCACAACTGACGAGCGCTGCACCGTTACCTAGCAACCCCAGCCGAGGCTAGCCTCTCACCTAGCAACTCATGGAGCTGCAGCACGTTTGGTCAGCTGGTTTTACCACTGTATTCACCGTACAATGGCTGCTGGAAAAGAGAAGTGTTTTGTTGTTCACTTACCATCCAGAAACCACTTGCTGCATTCTTTCCGGTTGTGCAGGAGGCTCCACTTCTGCTTTTCAGAGATGGACAGTTGTATAATTGTGCATTTGTTTGCAGACATTTTCATGTGTGAGAGGAAACGTTGAGTTGAGGAGGGTGCGGCCAGCAGCAGCTCATTTGGATTTAAAGTGATAGAGCCTTAAAATAGTTCACTCTGATAGGAGCTCAAAATAAGCCAACTAAAATCTCATTACCTAAGAATGATTGTGTGACAAATGTAATGAGCACGTTTTGTGTAGCCCACAGACCCATGCTTACCTGTTCAAGTGTGACATAAATCTTTCTGTTTTGTTTCCTGCAGAGTTACAGCGACCCCTCCGAGATGAAAGCCCCTCACTCTGCCTCCAACTCCTCCCCCTCACCTACCTCAATGTTCACACCCAAACCCTCAGTGTATCCCGGCCACCCAGGTCCGCACTCTTCCCCCAGCTCAATCTCCTCCCACCCCCACTCTCTCCCGTCCCACCAGCACCCGGGCATGTACATGTCATACCCGCACCCCTCACACCCCTCTCACTCCTCCAGCCCCGGCCTCGGCCCGCACATACCCCCTCCCCACCACCAGATCCATACCCAACTTCAGGCTCTGTCCTCCAGAGGGACGGTGCCGCGGGCCAGCGTCCCCCACCAGGGAGCCCTGTCCCTGGGGAATGTGGCAGCAGCTTCTACCCCTCCTCTCCAGGTCAGCCCCCCCCTCCATAGTCAGGCGCACCTGGGCGGCCTGCACAGCCCGCACCATCAGCACCAGCATCTCGGCGGACACTCTCTGGGAATGACACACTCCCCTGCAATCACACAGGTCAGGCCCACTGAACATGTCGTTTTGTCGTTTTGTTTAATCAATTGTCCTGTTATTTAAATTTCACTTGTTATTTTTGTTAATAGTATCGGTCAAAAGCTGCAGATGTCGTTTTTGAATTGCTGATGAGGTTTGGGGGAAAAACTAGCTGACAGTGAGATATATCTGAAATTAAAAACGTTGCATGAATACTGTAGAGACCTCTATGTGCACCGCACTTCTTAAACTTAATCCCTTCATGACCCGTTTACCACCATGCAGAGTTTCTGTTGTGACTAAAACTAAAACGAGAACTGAAAAGTGCTCAAGCGATAATCTGCCATATGACCGTGTCATTTTTGGAGGAAATCAAAAATGAATTAAATAGAGATCATGCCTTTTCAAATCCAATAAGACTCGTGACACACAGTGGTTGAAATACAAAAAAGATAATTCGGGGAATTTTTTCTGCAAAATGTTTTGCCTTTCTGTTACTCCCTCTAAGTCTTGCTCTCTCTCACAGACAGAACTGTCATAGATCTTTTTTTTTCCAGATATTGTCTTGCATCTCTGCGATTCATTTGACTTTGCTTTTAAATGCCTCGCTGATACTAAAACCTGAGTTTTCTTCGCACACCCAATAAAACGAAATGCTGTGGAAATATTTTTCTGCATACGTGTTAGACGTATTCACACAATGACCCATTTAACCCAGTGCCGAGTTTCTGTCATGATTAAAACTAGAACGAGAAGTGAAAACGCACAATAAAAACCTGCCCTTTGACCAGGCATTCAATGTGCTTTCAAACAGAGGCGCAACAATTAATTAGTAAAAGATCGAAATGAGACGATTTCAGTTTGATCAGTTCCATAATCTGCGACTGAAAAATACTTTTTTTTTGTCTTTTTTATCAAAACTAAAAACTTCTACTGTTTATGTTGTGTAAGTGCACAAAAATAAAAAGCGGGTAACTTGATGAACTTTTACAAATTTAATAGAAATCAGGTAAAGGCTTGTGACACGAAGTACACTTTCATGAAGATAATCTTGAAATAGCCTAATTTTTGGTTAGAACTGGACTGGACCGTTTATCACAAACCTGCAGGACATTTTGTCGTTTTTTTCATGTAGCATCGTCATCGTCAGAGATACAGGTTTGGTTTTAGCGGGTCAGATCAAAGAGCTATCCAGAAACCGTTAATGACGTAACAGTGAATCTTAGAGAAAAGAAAACCTCGATGTTAGTCATAAAAGGCGATTTGGTAGCAGTAAAGCTGAGGGTGTTGGAGCCACCACCAAAGCAAGCATCGTTACTCTGAGCATCTTCCTTTCCATCACCGTTCTCTGTTTCCATCATTGTTGCTTAATTAAGACTTTTTGAGACGGGCATTCCTTTAAAGAGGAGCCCTGTGTGCACACGGTGGCACAGATGCATTTTTACTCAGCAGCCGCAATGAGAACACTTTGTTTTTCTGGGTCAGGTCTTGTTACATTTCTCCTCGAACATCTTAGCAAATTTTTACTGTCGAAAAACTCTTGAAAATTGCAAATAGTTTTGGTTTGAAAAAACCTTGTCCTGGTGCGACCAAGCTGGAGATGCGTCCTGCTGTTGCCTTACAGGAAAAATAAGCAAATTGTTGCTTTGATTTGCATTTTGTGGAGATAAATAAGAAAACAGGAATCGAAGTAATGGAAGAAAATGGATCAATGAGTCAAGAATGTAGAGCTCCGCATTAGTTATGGGGCTCTGATGGTGACATGGACAGGTCCTGGGTGCTGTGTGGAGGAGCCTGGTAGCATCATTCATAACTCATTGCTCCCCCCCCACACACACATCTGCATTGTTTAGTCAGAGAAATCACCCTGGCATCAGCACAAGACTACAACCTCATGATGCATTCAGTGGACTGGCAGGACGTCTTGAAGAAACTAAGTCTTTCATCCTGCTACTACTCTGACTTCTCTGTACTCACAACTTTTAAAGAGGGCACACACCTCCAAATTGCATAGACTTGCTAACCGAATGAACATGTGAGCTTAACAGGCTATGCTTCAAATGGAAAACGTGTTTATCAGCCTCTTAGAGTGAAGGCCTGGCGTCATATTTAGGGATTAGACGAGGATGGTGGAGGAGACTCATAGGGTTTATAAAACAGTTCTACAACAGTAGCAACAAAATGCGTAAAAGTAGCGACTTCAAGGTTCAATCGTTTGGTGATATCATCTCAAAGTGGTCGGCGAAAAAACACAGATTGTGGATTTTGTTCTATTGCCATTGGATTTTTCATCCCGTTGGTTTTACTACCTCAGTCGATATCTTATCAGTCGTTGGAGGTGGACAACCCTTCCATTGTGAGAAAAATCTTAGTTCAGATAATAAAGCAGTGCAGGTAGCGTCGTGGTAGGACTGCCAGGAACACAGATCTGGAAAATCTTACCCATTTGGTAAGTATTAAGAGCGGAGAAGGACAATTATTACCTTGACTTTGGAGTTTTACAGGTTTGCCAAATTAAAAGGTCATGGAGGCTGTAGGGTGAGCTTAGTCTGGAGTAATTGGGACCTTGAAGCACCAATATTGTTGGTAATTAGCATTTTTCTCTTTTTGGCTTCGGTTTTGTGTTGCCAGTGAAAAGAAAAACATGATTGTGGCAGTGTTTGGGTTTCGCTTCATCTGATTTTTTTCTCAGACATCAACATTTCCTATTTTCTTGAAAGTCAGTCAGTTTCTTCGATATCTTATCAGTGATTATTTCATCCAAAATATTTCATCCTAATAAAGACGGTTTCAAGAAGATAACCTTACTGTATGTCACATTGAGAACTGAAACACACTGAGTCTTTCTTCCAGTTGGACCAACTTTATCATTCTCTTTAAAATCCCTGATTCTCATAATCTCCCATCACTCCTAGGTTTTAGAAAAAGAGTACATAAAAAAAGAAGAAGAAAACACAGGGAAAAACGAGAAGAGACAGTGACCGAGTTCCAAACTATTTTTTTTAATGTTTTTTTCTGGGTGAAGAGTGAGAGCTGATGGGGGAAGGGAGGGAGGGAGGGAGAGACAAAGGAGGCAGATGGGGTCTTTGTGAAGGAGTAAAGGAGAAGAATTTGCTCGACAATAGATGAATAGGTGAGGTAGAGGAGGAGAGGGGGACGGGAGCAGGGGGAGAACTCAACCACCTGCTGTCCTCCCCTTTCTCCTCTTTCACTCACAACGCTCAGATTAACTTCCCTTTCACTCCCTCTCTTCTTCTCCTCCCTGCACAAACGCTCACGTCTGCACGTTGTCGTCGCGCACCCTCGTTTCTCAGTCCCCGTTTCTCCTGAGTGTCCTCAGGTTGGAGAAATGTTCACCTCCTTCTCCGTCTCCTGCTCCACCTCCTGTGTTTTCATCCTCCATTTTACTCCGCCCACCTCCTTCACATATGATGCAAGACGCTCAAGCCTCACTAATTGCCGCTGATGAACCTGTGATTGATTTGAAACCTTTTCACTTCGCTTACGTTGCAAACGTTTACGTCCCAGTTCATCTAGAAGCCTCTTTTCTGAATCGGAAGGTTTTGAAGACCCGCTGATATAAAACTTCAGCTATCTATGAACTAATTCAGGCTGAAGAAGATGATGAACACCTGCTCAATGACACAAAAAAATATATAAAAAATATAAAAAGCATGGCATGCATTCGCGTTTAGCTCTGTTGACTCTGATGCAACTAGATAAAATCTGGTGAAAACAAATTACCTTTAGAAGTCACCTATGCAAATAGTGTCCGTGTGTGTAATTCATCTTCAGTTTTAATATTACAACTATTCTGTGAAACCCTCAGTTGCAGAGCTTGAAAATTAATGTTCTTCATCCAGTCTCAATTTGAGTTTTTCACAATTATGAGGAAAAAAATTAAGACTCCAGATGTGCAAAGCTGGAAGATACATACCCAATAATTTAAGAGCTGGAACTGGAAAGACTTGGTAACTCACATGGACTGAATACAAATGAACACCAAACCTTTCACAGTTGCATTTATGAACGGTATCCCTTCCACTTAGTTATTATTATTATCATATCCCAGTTGAAATATGTTGGCATTTGCAGTTGTAACATCACAAAATGTGCAAAAAGTGCGAATACTTCTGCATGGCATTGCATATTTATGCTATGCACTTTAATTTGTTTCCCATTGTAATCCTGTGGTGGAGGATATGTTTACTTTTACATGAGCAGAAAAACGTAATGACCTCATCTAAAACTTGTTTTGTTTTGCTGCTTCGTTCCAGGGCTACCATCCTTCACTCCAGTCTGACTACCAGTCAATGGGCGGAGCGATGCTGAATAGTGGAGCAGTAATGTCTCCATCAGTGGACTACCACCAGCTGGGCCGCCACACACCAAACCACCACCCTTCCTTGGACTGGAGCACTGAATACCATGGCAACGGGTTGGTATTAACACCACAGTTCGCCGCGGGTTAACGTCTCTCCATCCTCGGAGACGTAAAAGTCCCAAGTATGAAACTGTGTTTAGCATAAGTAGGCATAAAATAAATGTACTCAGTTTTAAACACACTGAAAAGGCCTCTTTGTGTCTTTATATAGAGTTGTGTAAGCTTAATGTTACCTCCTGTCACAGGATCACAACACATTTCAAACCTGAACTTTTATGATGTCCAAATTTCATTTTGAATATTTACAACTATCAAGCCAATAATACTTATCAAAGCTAATAAGGCAAAAGTGAAAATGGCTCTACAATTGAAAAAAGGGAACCAAAGCAAACTTCAGTGGGCACCCACACCCCACCTTCTAGCTACACCCCTGCTCGGGTGAAATTTGACAGATTTTTCAAGAGAACGATCTGCAAAAAAAAAAGGGATTTTGGCTTGTTATATGTTGTTTGAGAATGGTTACAGTTTTCTTATCACTCCTCAGAGCAGAACCCTGCATGCTTCATTTGTTCAATGTTTCCACTTGTCTTTGTCACATTTTCCTCTCATGGTGAAACCAACTTCTTTTCTTCAAACACGCAGAAAAAAAATTACACTTCTGTCATTTTCACCGACGTTAACCTTTTAAGAAGGCAGTTGAATAGAAAGTTTTGTCAAAATTATTTTATTAGTTTTTGTCCATTCATTTCTAAAGCTTATTTTCACGTTTTAAAAAGACCAGCAAGCACTTCTCTTTAGAAAGACGAATCTTAGCTGACGACTGATCTCTTTGTTTTCCTCCAGAAGTCTTCAGAGAGACAAACCGCTGTATCTGAGCTAATCTCGGGACAAAACGGCACCAAATATGGACCCTTATACTGCCACAACGGGAACTCCAGCACTGAGTCGGGCCTGGTTCTCACTTAACGCCCAATCAAATCTCCAAACACGAAACGGACTCGCAGTGGACTTGTCATCAAAGTGTGAACTAAAACTTGAATTCAGCACTTAAAAGAAAAAAACAAAAACAAAACAAAACCCCAAGAAGAAGAAAAACCGAATGAGTTTGTATATATTACTACTATCTCTTTAAAGTATAGCAGTGTTTACAATGTGGCATAAGCGTCTGTTAATGGCTGTATCACTCACTGCGTAATTGTTCCCATTTCTGCTGAAAATAAGAGTGAGTGGAAAGAGGTGGGTAGATCCTGTGCTGTGAACCACGCGGACTGGTGTACATACCCCCCAACATTTGAATATTTTCTGTCTTCGCAGAAGTTTTTCATACCTAGTTTCTTGTTTCTACTGAGGACGGTGATTATAATCAGCGCCAGGAGGTTCTGTAGTAGGTCATGTGTAAATTGCTGTAACATAATTGGTTAAAAGGAAAAATTTAAAGCCAGCCTTTGTTTTTTTCTTTTTTCTTTTTTTTCCTTTGAGCTGAAAGTTGCTGTGTTTTCTTTGCGGTCAAAGCCAAAAGAAGCACAGCATTAAAAACGTAACAATATAAACCAAATATTACTCCGGTTGTGTTTCCCTCCTCTGACTCTTTGCTTAAATGATGAACTCCCACAGGTTTGGGTGACTCTGAAAAGGGAAGACATTGATTAAAACCCCAGTTTATGTTGCTTTTTTAAAGATAAACAGAAGAACCCTCCCCCCTGCCAGGCTCTAAATGTGAATAAATGTCTAAGATGAAAGGATTTTCATTGTTCTCTTGAAGAAATCTGAAATATTTTAGTCCCTGAGATGATAAAATGTTAAACATTTCCTGTTGATAAAAGAAGTACTCCTTTGTATGAAGCCAGCTTTTCCTCCTGGCATATGTCTGTCGATAATACGGATTTGGATCCAAGCAAGTGTGAGTGTGTGAGGTGTTAATAAGACCGCAGAGTGGCTGACTGGTTTGCATGGTCTCTTTTATCATCTCTATTTCTCTGTGCTCAGAGACTATTTAAAAAAAAAACAACAAAAAACTGTAACTATTGCCGGGTTGGCTGTGTTTTCATGTTTTTTTTTTTTTTATTAAACTGAGGTTTGTTTTTGTGTTGAGGATAATGGAAAGAGGCATCTCTCTGTTGCTCTGTATCTATTTGTATTCATGTGTTTTATTTTGGCAGATGAAAGGACTCTGGGCATCAACCATGAAGATTTTCTTATTTTTAGATTCTAATAATGTGTTTGAGAATAAAGTCGATGCTGCACCGATGTGCAGTCGTTACTTCAAAACATGTTTCATGTTGTTTATCGCCGAGCGGTTGGCAATACCTTTATCTGACTGCAGCTGGATATTTGTACATAACCTTACTGCACCCGTATGCCGCAGCATTACCTTCTCCGTTTATGAGCAGTGATTTGGGATTCAAAAAGAAATGGCTTTAATGTAGAGGCAGGTTATAAAACTTAAGACTTATATAAGACTTAAAGATTCAAGAAGATGGACAATACGTGTGGCCTATCAGACGGTGCTGAAGAAGAGTACTGAAAACATAAAAAATGTAAACAAAACAACTAATAAAACGTGAATCATCAACATACAGTTGTAACCTCTGCTTTAATGCAAAGGTTGCTGCTTGTTGACAGTGGAAGCCATTTTGAAGGAACAGAAGTAATAAGAAGCAACTGGAGCAGGTTTTGGACGTAACCCCGTCCCTGCAGGTAGATCACGCAGCAGCCGGACAAGCCGTGCCGGCCAATCATCCATAGCTGTTTCGGTCTCATCCCTTCCGCTCACAGGCCAACATTTTGTGCGTTTAGCACATACACTTTAGGATCTCAAACTGTCTCAACAAGTGCAACTGTCTTACACAGGTTTGGTTTCTCTTCCCCCCACCACCAACACCAATTGGATATTTTTGGACAGTTCATCAATATCAACTGCACTTCCTCCATTCACTGTTTTTTTTTTTTACTCAGATCTTTACACACCCGAATTTAAAAAGGAACCAATGATCTGAGCTGCTAGAGGATTTTCCTCTCTAGAGCTGTAGGCGGCCGGTTTGATGTTTTTTCTGGAAGAACCAGCCTCAGCTTCCTCCGGCTCGGTGAGGAGCCTCCTTCTTCTGACAGGTACTCCTGCTGCAAGAGGGCCGCCCCTCCAGCAGCTGGGGAGGATTCACCTGGTATGGACAGACTAGGAGCTGATTGATCCATTACAGACGTATTGTCTGCCTTCAGACATTCTCCTGATCCTCCTACCTGAGGTCCTTCAGTTTGAGCCACACCCTCAGGAGGCATATTGACAGACATTTTCTCCACTCTCGTTTCTGAGGTTTCCCCCGACGTCTCGTCTTGATCCTGTTCAGGGAGGTTGTCTTTAGTAGAGGGGGCTTGTGACTCAGTGGTCGATTGAATCTGTCCCTGTCCGCTCTGAATGTCTTGACTGTGAGTTAGATCAAGCTTCGGCGCCGCTGCAGATGCAGAACCGTCGACCTGCGTCTGGCTGTGACCCAATGCAGCTGGATTATTAGCTGGGTTTGCTAAACTCAAGACAAGACCATCAGATGTAGAGGTAAGAAGTGGAGCTGTGGGGTTTCCACCTGCTTGTAAAGGATTGGCTTGTATAATTTTGGCCAGAAGAGCAGGATTTGAGGACCTGGTCGATACTGCAGGTTGTCCAGCGAAGCTTTCTGGAGCTACGTTAAACCCACTGAGTGTTACGCCAGGAGCAATGGGATTAGCCAGACCACCGGTGAGCAGTGGATAGGATCCTGAGGACATGGTGTTGAGCAAAGCCTTCCCTGCTTGAAGAGACAGGGTGCTTCCAGTTAGCTGTGAGCCAGGCGAGTTCAGCAAGGAAAGGTTGGTAGTACAATTCCTGTCAGCTGGACCGAAGGAGAAGGGATGCTGGAAAGCCAGCTGAGCCCCACCCAATGCCAGTCCCGCAGTCTGGTACTGGAGAGTCTGGAGGTTTTGTGCAGAGACGGTGGTGCCGTCAGGCGGCTGGGAGATGTTTTGGTTCTTTTCTTGGTCACCTTCTGCACTTTTATCTCTTTTAGATGTGCTGCTTTTATGCTCTCCTTCATCTGCCTCCTCCGTTTTGGAGGACTTTCTCTTCTTCTCTCTGCTACTCTTAGATCTCTTGCCAGATTTCTCTTCTCCTTCCTCCTCTTCGCCTTTTCCATGCCGTCTTTTCTCTTTACTCGTCTTGGAGCTTGTGTTCTTGGTGTGACCATGCTCATTTTTCTTCCTCGGATGGACTTTGCTTTTTTTTAAGGGGTTTAAGTTCAATTTGACCTTCATCAAATGGCTGGACTGGACTCTGTGTCTCCTGTTTTTCTCGTTGCCTCTGGGAATTGCCTCCCCCTCCTCCTCCAGACTTTCCTTGCCTCGATTAGTTCTTGAACTTGTCAGATCAAACTTTACATTTTTTGCCTCTCTTTTTACCTCTGTGTTCATCTTTCTAAACGGCTCCCTCCTTACCTTGCCATTGAAATCAGATACGTCCATTTGGTTGGAGTGAGGCGTCCTGTGTGTCAAGTTCTCCTCTGGAGGTCTGGAGGTCCTGTGGCAATTTCTTTCTTCCTCATAACTTCTGCTCTTTGATTCATCATCAGTCCAGTGGTTGCCCATGTCACCGTCAGCCTTGTAGGGTGGAACATTGTCTGACGTTTCTCTCAGCAGATGAAAAGATGAGTTGGCGATGTGGGGAGGAACCTTGTTAGAGACATTCCAGCTGTAATTCTGTTGTTGAATAACTCCTCTCCTTCTCTCCTCTTCCACCATCATCCTCAATTTCCTTCTCTCCTGGACATCTTCAGCCTCAGGTCCTCCATTTGCCCACTTACCCTTTCTCATTTGGTTCGGCATCTTCCCATTAGTGTTGCAATGAGGGCAATGGACATTGCTACCATTTTCTTCAGCTCTGGACTTAAACATATCCATCCTTTCGTCCAGCGTCATGGACTCTTTGCTCCATTGTTGACTGCTGTTGGCTTGCAAGAAAAAATCCCTCGTCCTCTCCTGATCTCCGAGTTGATTTACATGGTTAGCAGTTGTTCTGTCTTTGTCCCGTTCCTCCTTCAGTCTTTGGCTCTCTTTCTTCTTCTTCTTCTTCTGTTGAGAGACGTGGTAACAGATCAAGACTGCAAGCAGGGTCAAAGCGACTCCTCCTGCGGAGAAACACAACAGGAAACAATAAAAATTTACAACCACAATTTGAGGGGAGCGGGGCGTTAGATTTGTTAGAGCATGTGATGTTTTACTCTGTATGACACTGACAACTATGTCTTTGATTATTTTACACCATAGCTCAAATTTGTTTACAGCAAGGACTGCCTTAGTAGATACAACACTTTCCAAGAACCAGGCCAGCTATTTTTTAAACAAGAGGAAATCATCATTGATCGATACTCAGAATGTCCTCGGTTTTTCTGTGGGGAGTTTGCATGTTTTCTCCGGGAATGGGTTGATTTTGTCTTCCTCTCACAGTTCAAAATTGTTTACCCGTCCGGTATGTATTGACAATATTTTTTAAATTTCTGTCTGGCCGTAAAGTTTGAAAGCCGGGAAAAAGAGACGCTGAAATTGGGGATATGACTCTTGCCCATAATAATATCAAAAAAAGAGATGGTTTGAACTTCCTCCTCCTCTCTCTGCAATTTGGTAAAAATAAATAAATAATAATAATAATAATAATAATAATAATAATAATAATTGGAAGAAAATCCCTTTCAGACGAACAGCATCCAAATCCAGAGGGAGTAATTATCCAAAACGTGAACACCACCATGAGTGGCACAATTCTAGAAATCTAGAATGTGCTACAGTTTGTGCCAGCATCACTTTTCTGAGAGGTTTCAAACATGTGAGAGTACCGCAAAAGAGGTTAGTCTAAGTACCAGCAGTGGGAGTTGTACCACAGCATGAGAACCAATGGGGGGAAACCAGCTTTTCTTCCCGGCACCGATTAATATTCTGACCTAGGAAGCAGATGACTGCAGCTATGGCCAGGTCTCGAGCGTACTGCTGAGGCGCCACGCTGCCTCTCGCCTCTATCTGCACCGTGATGTTCTGATTGGACGGCACGCAGTTGGCTTCAGTCAGCTCCAGCACCGTGGTCACAGCCGGGTTGTCCGCACTCACACACATCATCCGACGGCCATTGTACAGCGCCTGAGGACAACGGGACGTACGGGTGTTAGTTCTCAAGAAACCTGTGCTCTGAGATCTTTACTGTCACAGGTAACGAGTTTGCACGACGACGTCGCACATGCGTACCTTGTCCGGCTCCTGGATGAAGCTCGTCAGGACGGCAGCCAGCTCCAGCAGCTCGCATGTGCAGTTCCACGAATTGAGGTCCAGGTTCAGGTTCGACAGCCACACAAGGTAGGAGAAAGCCTCTGGAGGAACTGAACTCAGACGGTTTCTGGAGAGATCCAGGCTCCTCAAGCTAACCAGACCTCGGAAGCTAAAAGCACGATACGGTGGGCATATAAGATGGTATAACCTGGGTGAATTTTAATATATATATATATAAAAAAAATCGCATTACCTGTTTCTGTCCAGAAAATCTATCAAATTATCCGAAAGATCCAGAGTCTCCAGGCTCCTGAAGTCGTTCAGAGGAAAGGATCCAGGGTTCAGCCTGGTGACCAGGTTTCCCTCCAGCTTCAGGCTGAGCAGAGCCTTTGTGCCTGTAAACCAACCAGCCTGGATCTGCACACCAGCAAGAGGAGCACGTTACTGCCTTGATGATTTAGCCCTGCAACGTGTCGCTAAAGCCAACGAGAAGGCGGCCTTTGCGTTCAGTCGCCTTGAAATAAAATATTTGATTTGCCCCGTGAAGACACGCACCATGTTGATGTGATTGTGGCCCAGCGCAAGAACTTCCAGCTGGCTGAGATTGATCAGCGCTCCACCCTCCAGAGCCTGGCTGGTCAGGAGGTTGTGGTCCAACAGCAAAGTGTGGAGGAAAGGCAGGTTTCTGAAGGCGTCCTCACTAAGCTCTGAGATGTGGTTGCTGCTCAGGCCTGTAGACGTGAAGGTTTATGCATCCTGTATTAGTGATGTACACAAATATTATGCGTAGCTCTACAAAAGTATTTGAATCACACTTTGCCATGCTACAAGCAAAAGCTTGAATGAGTTGCATTAGTATTTAATGTCATAGATCAACACAAAGTAGAGAAAATAGTAACTTCTATACTTCTTTGTAATGCAAATCAAATTCAGTCGGGTTTGATGGAGAGCACTCTGAGGTTTTTGCACAGATTCTCAGTTTGAGTAAGATCTGGATTTTGACTGAATCTCTCTAACATAAGAATAGATTTTGGTTGTATGCTTAGTGCCAAGAGTACGACCGTTTTTGCAAGCCAGTGTCTGTGCATCCAACCCATCCTCGTTTTGTACTGACCTATAACCGTGATGTTCCTGAGGACAGACAGCGAGGCCTGCTGGACCACAGAGATGGAGCCCTCAGTTAGCAGCAGAGCCTGGGTCGAGTCTGCAGCATCTGCTCAACGACACACACACAACAGTAGCAGCCACACACTTCTCTAAAACAGGAGGACACTTGAGGAAGAAACTGTGTGAGTCGTACCAATGATGTTAGCAAGCCTCTGACAGATGACTGCATCCTCCGAGCAGACCGCACAAGAAACGGGGCAGGCTGGAACACGCTGGGCTTCGACGACTGGCAGCAGGAACATCAGCAAAACACCTGGACACGAATTCAGACATCTGTTTTCTTTTCAGCAGAACTTCATGACATTTTGCTGTTAATATAATCACGGAGCAAGCTGAGAGTTCTCACAGGTCATGGTGTACTACAGAAGAGTCGACATGGCGACGAGGCAGCATCTCTTCCACGCAGCTCTCACTCGATGCAGCTTCGTTATTGTCACCATCGCGTTTAATCTGAAAATACATGGTGAAAACACTAAAATGACATCTTTGCACAACTAATCTTGAAAATAAACCCAATGATAAAAGCTGATTAAAACCAACAAATTATTTGCTTAAACTCTGGAAGATGATGTAGCCTTAAGTTGAGGTTTTTATTTCATAAATAAAAGCCTGAAAATACAGAATCGGGTTTGATGGAGAGCACTTTGAGGCTCTTTGTGTGTGTCATACCCTGCTGACTACCAGGAAAAAAACATATTGTCCAGTCACCATTTTTTTTTAAAATCCCACAGTCTTTGTAAGGTAATTAGAATATTTATGCACTTACTTTGTCTCTTCCCATTAAATGTGTTATTACTGTTGAATGCCATTTTTATTAATTAGAAAAAGGTAAAGTCCCACCCCTTCACATGTGGTGTCACTGAAAAGCCCTAAATGTCCTCTCTAGATACCAAAAGGAATTAATTCAGTAGAATGCAGGGGGTGGGAGATATTCAAGTTTAGAAATGTCCTCTACAGAGGACAAAAATGAACTACTGGTAGTCAGGATTGCAGTTGTGAACGCATTTCTAACTAAGATTTGAATATTCAAATCAAGTATTTAAACATTCAAGCAGGAGAGTAGTAGAGAAGGTTTTTGTTTTGTTGCTAGGCAGACAAACAGGATGCTGAGTGATGGCTGACGGCCAAACACTGAGGCCTATCGGGTTCCTGCTGAAGCACCTTCGCTATCGGGCTGCATTTCCCTGAGTCGTCTGTTATGAAACAAGTTTGTGTTATGTTGCAGTACAAACTTTTACCAGAATCAACCATCAGAACAACCACAGTAAAAAAAAAGAAAAAAAAAGTGGCTTCCTTTATCACAGTGCAACATCTTTGCATCTTCACACCACAAGAAATGTATTTGATCCTCTGATAAAAACCTAAACAGCTTTACTGACTCAGAGTCAGTCAGAGGTTAACAAATTCACCGTTGGCATGAATTTCATAGAATGGAATGAGCATAAAGCAGATTATTTAAGTGGATTTAAGGAAGAATTGGGTCCAGAATTTTAAATTAATTTAAAATTAAATTAATAAGAATTTTCATTTTTAAAATCATACATTCAGTCTCAAATATGGACATAAACCCTTTTAATATTAAATATTATTGGGCAAGTTGAAAATCATGGCATCATTTTGACTAAAATACGATAAATCTTCATTTAGATTGGTTGGTTTTTGGTCAAAATTTAACTTTTAAGCAAAATTCATACATTTTTAACAACAACAAAACTAACAACCACCAAGGATCAAATTGATCGTAAACTGAGAAAGTGACCATGAGATTAAACATGCAGATTATTACAACTTGGACACAGTTGGATGTTCCAAATCAGAATCACAAAAGAAGCTTGTAAATGGTTAAAAGGGTGTAGCTTCTCCAGCGATACGTTTATTTTAATTTTCTAGAAGCGCGCCGCTCATGACGACAGCACGTTGCTCTGCTACGTCAGTTCCGATTTGTTCTTTTTGTAGACTTATGTTCTTAATTTTTTTTCTTCTTCTTCTTGGTTGAGGCATTGCATGTTTGAATAATTATTCCGTCTGGTTTTGAATGCTGTGCAGCTGGAAGGACTTTTTACTATTATCTTTCCCCTTCCCCCAGTTATGGTGATGCATAAGAGTGTGGGAACAGTGCGCTGTTTTTACAACTTGGGAGCGACTGCCATCTCGAAGCTCAAAAATTACCTGAGGTACCAGAGGAGTAAACAAGGAGGCTTCATGGACCGAAGAGCAGAGAGAGAAAGAGAAAATTCAAACCGTGTCTTCCGTCAAACACAATGCTTGAGGGACACACCCCCGACTTTCTGACCGTACAACCAGGCAGAAACTTAAAAGAGGAGCAGCCAAAGCAAACGACACGGATCAGCAGTGCTCGCCGGCGACATATAGTGCCAACCAGGACATGTAACTGTGAAATCTCCTGCCTTGATTTTGTGCTGTTAAGACAGAAAGACAGCGACGGTCTGCAATCAGAGGCCTATTTAGCGTTGACGCAAGACTGACTGCTACCCAGCGTCACTTCCTGTCCAGAGCGTCACCGTCCTTAACAACCTATTTGAAGGTGCTTGGATGATGTTAGTCATGACATTTAATTTCCCTTTTAGGATAAATAAAGTGTTTTTGAATCGAACTAAGATGAATTGAAGTGAATTAGATTTAATTGAATTTAAATGAAATATTTATGATGGTTGACGTTTACATGGAGCCTGAGTGTCTATTTGTTTTTTTAATCTGGTGTAGATTAGAGAAAAAATTCAAACGTGTTTATCCAGATTCCTGGGAAAAGAGTCATTATAAGAACGTGCAAAATTATAGTTCTGCCTTAGTTTACTGGAAAAAAAAGTATAAGAAAATGGCCCCATCACACTATTGTGGTCATCTGCTGCCCATTTATGTTAAGGAAGCATAAACAAACAATTAGTTGATTAAACTGAGAAGCGAATTGGGCCCACATCTGCATGTCAGCACCTCAGCTGCACATGTAGAGGAAATACCAAAGAAACTCAGAAAACTGTTTACAGGCTCTATAATTCTCTAATATGGTGGGTAGGGATGGGGGGGACTGTTGTTAATTATGTCTAATTGGTAAAATAGGACCAAAATATATTTACGTGCATCAGATGGGGGTCATTAAAAAACACTCTAATGCATAGCTCTGACCATGATGTGCACATGCAGGATTACTGTATGAGGAACTGTGAAAATGATAAATACCACATGTTGAGGGGACAAGTTGTAGATTTAGCTGGGAATGTGCAAAAACACGGGCTGACAGGACGATGCCTGGTCTGAAAGTTTGGCGCCAAATGGAGGCTTTCAGCATGACGACTATCCAGAGCATGCTGCCAAAACATGACAAAGAGTTTCGAAAAGGGAAGCAGAGAAAATGAAACATCGGACGATTATGTTACTTAACTCTAATCCAACCAAAAAAAAAAAAAAAAAAAAAAAAAAGAAGAAGAAAAAACGCCTCTGAGGCTTGTCTCCTTTGCTGGAAAGCAGCTGAAAAATGAAAAGGTCAGAAAAGAAATCCCAGAACTTTTCTTCCAAATCTGTTTCACAATATTCATGACACATTTTATTTATGAAAAAAAATTATTAGGACTTTAAAAAAAAAAAAATCTAAGTTTGAATATTTTGTGGTGAAGTTTTTTTAGGTTGACTTTTTATGAGGTCCTTACTTTAGGTTCATCCTGTTGAGATTCTTGTTTTCACGTCTTTGTTTAAATTTTTATATTTGTTTTTTTTCTCCAGTCATCATTTTCATCTTTTTGTCCTCTTAACACCACCCCATTTTTTTCTTTTTTTAAAGTTAAGCCCCATTTTCTACAGACCCCTTTCAGCTCCAGGTTGTAGAGTAATCTTTCATTTGACTAACATTTTTCTTCTGACTGGAAGCAATCCTCTATCAAAGTTTTTGAGCCAAAGTCGGAACCTGAATCTGCTGGAGTCTGTGGAAGGAGTTAAAGATTAGGGTGACGTCCAGGAGACCTTCCAACCTCAGAGAACTAGAGCTCATCATGCAAGTCTAAATCTTTAAAATACCAGCAAGAACGTACAAAATGCAAAATGTTGGTCAGCAATTACAAGAAGGGTTTGCTTGCTGTAGAGATTTTTCTGTTGGTTATTGAGAAAAGAGTAATTCTGAAAGGGACTTATATATATATATATATATATATATATATATATATAAATAAAATGTTAGTAAACCCAGAATCTATTTTCTTTCAGAATGCATATTTTCATATTATTTTATCTTATCTTTATCTTTTCTTTTCCGATCAGAAACAAACTTCCTAGTTTGAATGAAAGTAATCTTTAGAAATGTGCCAAGGCTATGAGTTGTATAATTTGGGGTTTAATTGTATGCAAATATCTGATTCGAGTTGTATTTGTGGGCAATCTACAGACGGTTTTGGCTGTTCTGTTCTTTTTTATATATATATATCCTGTAATGTAGAGCTTTCTATGCATTTTTCAGTCTTGTGCGTTTTTGGGGCATCTAAAAATCAACTTCCTGTCGTCATGTTTCCTGAAAGCACTTCAAAAGCTCACAAGAGGCAGAGTTGTCTGTTTCTTTTTCAGCAAATCTCAAACAGGAAGTGAATTCACATTTGAAATCAGATTGAAAAATGCCTGGGCTTTGGTAGCTTGGATGACATATTTCAGCTGAAAAGTATTTTATTTGTGATCTTTCATCAAATAAAGCTAAATTATATGCAGCTGATTAGTTATTTTTCACTTTACTAACAAGTATTAAGATTTCCAACAATTGGACAAGCTCTGCTGCTCAGCTAATAATCTTTACGTTGATGTCAGCAGATACTGGAGTATCGTAAACCGCAACGTTCTTAAAATCACTTCGATCGATTCTGCGCTCTGATGGAAGCTGCTGAAAACTGCAGCTTGATTCGAAATGAATGCAACATTCAGGTTTTGCTCACAGCAGACTTTCTGAAAACCTGAAAAATAGTTTTTGTTGATCAGGTTTACTCTATCTACAAGCTGCCAGATTTAAAGAGACACCAACATGATCTCAGTGACAACATTGACAATGTGGCCAAAAGAAACATGAAACATTTCAGTTTTCTAAGTAGAGCACTAAACCGAGAAATACAAGCAGATTCTGCTCATATATACATTTTTTTTTTTTTTGTGCGTGTGAGCCATCTACTCCATTACCAAAGCCAATACAGATCAGCGTTCAGGTTATGTTTTGCAGCTCATCATTTAAGAAGATACAAAGTCCTTACCTTTTTAGCTCCCTGCTGACGATCGCTCGGCATGCCTCGCTCCCATCCTGCGACACACACGCAGGTCTGACAGCTGAATTAAAACTCAAATTCCCTGCATTCACCAGTTGCCACGGAGACCTAAACATGTTCGGGTGTGTTGATCTTGGGTTACCTGGTCACTTTCTGAGCATGCTCAGTAGAGCTTCATGTCACCTGAGAAACACGGGTGTCCCGTCTGACTCAAGAGTCTTGAAATTTACACCAAATGCCGACTTGTTTTTGAGCGTCTGTCGTGTGCGACAAGTTCAGAACAGCTCTGTTTTATTAGTCTGATTTATTATCAATTTATTTACAGCTTTTACAACTGCTTCCAACAGAGATAAAATAGTTTGCATAATAAAAGTATCAATCAAATGTAATTTAAGTAAAAAAAAAAAAAGGGCAGTGTCTTCTTGTAAGTGTTCAAACCTCTTGATTTTTTTCAACGTTTTGGCAGGTTGCAATCACAAACAGTCACATTCAGTAAAGTAGAATATGAATTTTGATTAGGCTTTTTTTGTCTCATTAAAATAACCTTTTTATAAAATAACAATTAAGCCAGTGTTAAACCCTAAGCCAGTGTTAAACCCACATTTCAGTTTTAAAACTGTTTTTTTTTTTTTCAGATGTAGTTGTATTGTCACTAGTTGCGTGTGGATATAATCCTAATTAACTAAATAAAATCCAATATCGACCCCTTACTCAATGTCCAACACATTACATAGTCAGGACAATTTTCCCAGAAGCCCCGGGACTCTCGATGATGTCATGGTGAGCCTGGGCGGCCTTCTCCAGCGGGTACTGGGGGCCGACAACCGGCCGCAGCCAGCCGGCCTCCATCCCCGCAAACAGCAGCGCTGCACACTCCCTCTTCTCCTCCTGACGGCAGACAGAGGAGTCATTACCGATCTGAGCACACAGATGCAGCCATAGTAGTTAGGACGTTGCTGTGTACCGGTGTGGAGGAGAAAAGGGACACTCCTATGATGCTGCTCTCTTTGGCCATGGTGTCTCTGGGGTTGACCTCTATAGAGCCTCTTGAACCGACAACCTGCAGGAGAGAGAAAGAGCAGAACCACTCTCACACACAAAGTAAAGCTGGACATATTTAGAGCAGTCGGAGAATGATTTTGTTTTGAACACCGATGAAGAAGACCGACGTCGTACAGACCGTGACTCGTCCTCCGTGCGCCAGCAGCTGGAGGTCTTTGCCGAGGTTGACGTTGGAGAGCATCTCCACTATCACATCCACGCCTCGACCGTCTGTGGCCTCCTGGAGCACACAAAACACCCAACCCAGTGTTTCTGTGACACTCACAGTGCAGTACTTAGGTGTTTCAGATCATCAAACTAATTGTTATATCTGGCAAAAACAACTTGAGGAAATAAAGGTTTTCTAGTGATTATTTCATTTGTTAAGAGAAAAAAACCCCCAACTTGACTCTATATGAAAATATCATTTTTATTTTCATTAAATCGTGAATTAACTTTGATTTAACACTTTTGTTTTGATTAATTTTGTTGGCCCACTTACCGCCTGACCTGTAAAAATGACAATATCACTTAACATTAAGTAAATGATAAATAAAACAATGTAAGAACATGAAGGACCATTATCCACAAATGCAAAATATGGAATAGAGAACGCTTTTCTGAAACTACAATGTTTAATGATCTGAAAAATTGAAGCGAGGACAAAACGAGCAAAACCAGAAGAAACCGGGAAATAGTTCCCATTGGCGTTCCTTCGTGTCGGTACCATGATTCTGTCTGTGTATCCCTCCTCTCGGTGATTAAAAGCACAGTGCGCTCCTTTGCCGAGGGCCAACTTCATCCCTTCTGGTGTCCCCGCAGTCCCCAGCACCCTGAGGCCCAGAGCGCGGGACAGCTGGCACGCTGCCACACCCACCTGTTGGATGCGTTAGGAACATTTTTATAGCGTCAGATTACAACCTGCATGGCAACAGTAAAAACACAAACACGTTCATTTCCGTGCTCATGCTTCGTGATGTGCTGACCTAAAGCTAAAAGTGGGAACAGACAGCTAAAGTCAGCAGATTATAGGCACAAAAAGCTAAAGATACGTTCTGCTTTGCTTCTTTTTAACTGATCGCAAAAGTAAAAAAAAACAACATAACGAAGACTTTCTTTTTCTTGAAAACTTGCTTGAATTTTCTTGTCCTCTGTAACAGAACCAAACAGCCCTCACTGACAGCCACAGCTCACAGTTTCATTCACACAGAAAGAAAACCTGGAGCTGCTCTCACCCCTCCGCTGGCTCCATGGATGAGGACCGTCTCTCCAGCTTTGGCGTGAGCTCTGCAGTTACACAACAAAACACCGAAACACTAAAGCTAACCTTCTCATTAAGTCAACATATTGTGCTGCAAAATGTTCCCAAGGTTGGACGAAACTACAAAATGCAATTTGATTTTTTATGCAACTCTTACTACTGAATTAACTTCCAAGATATTAGTTTTTATTGGCATGGCTAACTAATTTTAACTCAGTTTTTTTTTTTTTTTGGGGGGGGGGGTGTTTGATTTAAATAAAATTAGGAAAAGAGGAGGAGTATATGTGACGAAACTGTAA
>NW_015114372.1:152520-197158 GCF_001443285.1 Poecilia latipinna | reverse complement strand
ATTAAGTCAACATATTGTGCTGCAAAATGTTCCCAAGGTTGGACGAAACTACAAAATGCAATTTGATTTTTTATGCAACTCTTACTACTGAATTAACTTCCAAGATATTAGATTTTATTGGCATGGCTAACTAATTTTAACTCAGTTTTTTTTTTTTTTTGGGGGGGGGGGGTTGTTGTATTAAATCAATTTGGGAACAGGCAGGATGTATGTGTGACTGAACTGTAGTTTATCTAGTGTGTATTGGCACAATTATATAAGTAAACTGTATTGAAATGGTGCAGATGTGGAACATTTCTGCAGGTGGATGTTTCAGAATAATGCTGTATAGCTGCTGTCCACCAGAGGGCAGTGCTACTCCATGTGCAGAAACAGCTGTACAAGCCGAACTCAGTTTTTCTGGCTTCCTTTTTAGATGGCTGCAGCCCGAAATCTCGCTTTCTCCTTTTTTTTAAGTTATGATCTGAATTATTCTTTTTTGCAACATTATGAAAAGAACAAATGGTTCTGCAAAAATATTTCCACAGAACATAGTCAAATGCGCCCAGAGACATTAAAGTTTTGAGAAGATGTAACAAACTCTTTAGTCATCAGTGACTTAGAAAGCTGAAGTTAATTTTTTTTTTTTTTCATCTCTTTGTGTCCGTGGCAGAATACATGGATTATTAAAGTATTAAACATGCTTTTGTAATCCATGTTTTGGATAGTTTTCTGGAGGGTCTTTCCCAGTTTTTTTCCCAGTATGATGGTTTGTAATTGTAACATGTGCGAACCTTTGGTTTAAACTCTGAGTAATTCCTCTCCTGTGAAGGTCTTACTTGTGAACCAGGGCTCTGTAGGCTGTGAAGTAAGGAATGCCAATGGCTGCTCCCTGTGTGAAGTCCAGCGCATCAGGCAGCTTGTGGACACAGTCGTCCGCTGCTACAGCGTACTCCGCATAACCTCCGGACTGAGTGGCGGTGGTGAAGACGCGATCCCCTGCCTGGAAAACACAAACAATCGCTTGATGTGTGGACCATCTCTGGGGCCGATTTGGTAAAGGTCTAAGAAACAGTGAAGAAACAGGACATTTTAAAGGGTGTAAAATTATCTATTAATGGGTAGAGTGCTAACTTTTTTTTTTTCTATCTAGAAAACGAATCATTGTTGACACATTTAATGTAAACCAAGGCTAACGCTGTTGTAAATATTTTTTCCAGAGAAAATGTGAGGGTTTCTAGTACAGAATAGACTATATAGTGGGATATCCTACACTTTCCATGACTTTAATTGTGTGTTTTACTGTGACCTTTAGTGCAGTGACTCCCTCTCCGACAGCATCCACCACTCCGGCTACGTCTGAACCTGGTGTGTACGGCAGAGTGGGCTTCCAGGCGTAAGATCCGGATCGGATGTACGTTTCCACGGGGTTCACTCCACAGGCACGGACACGGATCAGTACCTGCGTCACAAAGATCCTCAATCAGTTGTAATTAACACAAGTTGTTTTTATTTCTCGCCCAAATCTATTATACACATTTTTCTACATTAAAGTCTACATTTTCTACATTTGACTACATTAAAGTCTAAATGTTTTTAAAATGATTTGTATTCAACCAAGAAGTTTTCATCTGATAGAAAATGAGACGGGCATCTATCAAAAGAAAAAACAATTGCAAATTGATTGGAAAAACAAACAAACATCTAATTACAAATGATTTGAACAAATGACAAAAATGATTTATACCTTCCCTAATAATCAATGGAAAAATCTTTATTGGCATTACATCGGTGAAGCCCTCCTTGTAATTACTGACCAGCTTTTAGCATCTTTCCACTGATGATTTATGCTTTGTGATGAGCTCTGAATATCTGATGGAGAAGGGTCTCCTTGCCATGACCCTAATCTTTAGCTCCTTCACAAATTCAGATTAACAATAAAAGACTATAAATTTTAATCTGCCAGGGTTATGAATGAATATGGACTTAATTGTATGATTTTACAAAGATTAGGATAATAAATTATGATTTGAACAAAGTCATGATGGAAAATTTTGGTTATATTATCCAAACTATTGCCAAGAAAATCTAAATAAGCATTGTGAAATATAGTGTGACTGCCTGATTTTAAAATGTTGGCATCATCCCACTTTTCTTTGGAATATAAACAAGTGGATGACGACAATAACAACAACAAAAATATGGTGAGTTTAGACCTGCGTTTGCACAAAAAGTGAAACAAAACAAAGAGCCATGTCAGGCATCATAATGTATGAAACCTCTTTGCAGCTCCTCCGCTGTTGTTATGGTTATGGCCAGACTTCCGGCCACCTGTCCGCCAGAGTGGACTGTGACCCGCAGAACTGCGCCTGGAGAGCGGGACGTCTCACCTGTCTGTGTCCCGGCTGAGGGACAGGAACGTCGGAGCACAGCCTGAGGACAGACGGAGCTCCAAACTCACTGACTCTGATGGCTCTCATCATCCTGCTGCCTGACATGTCAGCTCACCTACAGCTTCGTCTGCAAACAGGACCAGGTGACAGAGAAGTTCAGCCCTGCTTTCACTGACTGAACATAAATAGAAGAACGGTGGCAGCTCCCTCTTCTTCTTCGACAAATGTTTCGGATTTGGCACGTCAGCGCCCTCATCGGTACACTTAATTAACTGACCTAAGTGCTTTTTTTGTTTGGTTTTTGCTGTGCCGTACGTAGTTCCGCTTTTTCTTTCTTTCTTTCTTTTTTTTTTAACTTTCTGACATTTTTTAAAATATACCACTCGAAACTAAGTACATGTAATCCTGCTTACTGGTATCAAGATTTTTCCTAGATTGTATTTTATATTCTAACAATGTTTTTTCTAATATAGAAAAATAATGATTTCCATCCAACTCTGTCACAATTCCAGTTGTTCTAAAATAATGTTCTGACTGTAGATGTGAAGATGCTTATAGGCTTGTACTCACTTATGGTAAATTCCTGAAAAAGGAAGATCAACTTTCAGTTTTGGGTGGCATGTTTTCCTGTCTTTTCCGTTTTCAACAGTGGCCAGGTGTCATATTATATATGTACCCCTGTGGAATTGCTTATAAAAGTGTCAAACCTCTTGAATCAAGTTTAAAAAAATAAAAAAAATAAATAAATAAAGTATCTAACCGTTTGAAAAAAAAATTATTGATAGGCTTGTGTTGAGGTGCTAATAAATACAACTGTTTCTCCTTTGAAGTTTTTTTCACATTAGTGTGTGCAAACATCGTTATAAAAATAAACTAATAAATAAATTACACGAAAGTGTTCTGTTTTCTTTCTTTGATCACTTTTACTTCCATCTTTGTGTTTGTCGTAGTAATTATGTATACGTTTTTATCATTCCGAAGTCTTTTTTTTTCTTTTAAAGAGTGAAATATTTAGTTTAGTACGCGCTTCAATCGATTATTTCGTCGATTGAATAGTTCGGTCTTTACGTCGTGACGTTACTTCCGTTTACTTAGCTTGATTCTTACATGAATGGAACTACTTTCAAGTGCCGACTGGGAGTCAGATAAACCCATCCACATGAGTTGAGAGTGGTGAAACCCGCCCAGAAAGAGAGGAGGGAAACGCGGAACCAGGGGCAGGAGAGAAAAGTGACCGCGGCAGCGAAGAGTTTCCTCATGTGAAGCGTTTATTAACATGATATTACAATGTCTGCAAACGGGTTTCCCCATGTAAGAGAAGCCATTTGTAGCCAGGCAGACACTCCGGCGGGACTCCGGTGATCCCCATAGTTTGAGACAGGTGACTGTATGGTTTGGCTCGTCCGTGGGTTTGTCAGAAATGGCAACAAAATGCAGGTTTTTGCTTCAGAGGGTCCTTACAGGACTCAGAGCTCGTGCTGTGTGGCATCACCAAGCGTCAGGTAGAGGACACCTGGCGTGTAGGACACCAGTCAGACAGCTGAGCAGCTCCAACGGACTCCACACGCCTCCATCTGCCACCACAGGTACTTCTTAACACATGGCACTCATGTTCTCCGTTTGTTTATAAGTTTAGAATCGGGAAGTGTTGGCCGTGTTAATTCCTGAAACTTTTTTTTTTTTTTTGACTGTCGTCGTGTCGCCAGGTCCCAGCAGCCTGTCGTTCAGGACTCACACTTGTGGAGAGCTGAGGTCACATCATGTAGGAGAGAAGGTCACGCTGTGTGGATGGGTCCAATATCTCAGGTTCTCTATTATTAGCTCTTCATTATTTGAGATGTAGTGTACTTTTGGCATTTTTTTTCTTACTGTTTAACCTTTTCAGCCTTAACATTAGTTCATTTTTTGTGATCTTTACTCCAGAACAAAGTGGTGCATTATTGTGAAGTGAAAGTATAACGAAAGCTCTAAATTTGTCTTTAGAAATAAAAGATTTAAAAAGGGGCACACATTTTTGTTCATTTTTCAAAGTCATTGGTGGTAAAATATTGATCAGATTTGGGATGTAGGGCAGGACGTTAAGCTGTAGTGTTACCAGTGCATGTATAATAATCAGTAATTTAACAAAAATAAAAATCTAATTTATTTGTTTTTCTTTTTCAGATTCTGATGTGTTCTTTGTTTTTTTTTTTGGTTGCTTTTATTTCCACTTCATCTTTACCTGAACAGAGTAAAATATGATCAGAAATAGACCAAATACTTGAATATGTCTATCTAAACCAAAATTAGAAACCATTATTAAACTGGTAAAGTGACAATAAATAATGTTCTTCTATTCTAACACAATTATTTTAGACAATTTCACTGATGAAATGTTTGAAATAAATGTAATAATTTCTTTCTGCTTACCACAGACAAGATCTGTTTATCATCCTGCGAGA
The DNA here is from genome assembly GCF_001443285.1 of Poecilia latipinna. Lineage (NCBI taxonomy): Eukaryota > Metazoa > Chordata > Actinopteri > Cyprinodontiformes > Poeciliidae > Poecilia > Poecilia latipinna. Next base: position 192,345 of record NW_015114372.1, on the reverse strand, counting down.
TTTCAGCGGTTTGACTCAAGTTCTAATCCCCCCGGAAGATGTAGGATATTAAATTCATCTTTAAAAAGTTGCTGATGTCACTGAAAAAATAAATAATACAGAAAATGTATGAATTAATTGAAAAATTATTAGAAGCCCCTAAATGTAAGTTTTTTTTTTTTTTTTCCCATTTTAGTCTGTCATCAGCATGAAAGCAGCGCTGTGTGATCTCTCTGTGGAGTCAGTTGTCAAGGTTACAGGAACAGTCAGAAGAAGACCAGACGGGCAGGAGAACAAGGTTTGAGCGCTTTATCAGGTTATATTGTTTGTTAAATACATTTTTTTTTTTGCGATATTTTTATAGGGAAATTGAATGCTCTTAAAAAAAATAATGTTTCTGAACACAAAAATACATTATATCGCTTTTTATTTAATTTATTTTTTGTTAAGTGTTGATTGGGAGGAAGAGAATATTGAAGTCCTTTAATGATATCACCTTTGGCTGTCAACAGTCGCTGCTGTTTTACTGTGATTTCCAGATAAACATTAAAAACAGATCGATTAAATGTATCAAATGGCTGCAGGAGTGTTTGCACTAAGAGTGAGTTTAACCAGACCTGCGTCATAAACACAAATTCCTAAGCAGAAAAAGTTTAGGAGATCAGCGCTCATTAGCAGCACAGTTAGATAATGAAATGTTTTTTAAGATATGTCCTGCAAACCTGCATCGAAGCAGCCATTTTTCTCCAGACGGGCCTGACCTCTCATCTCGTTGCGTTTACGCCAGGCGATGCCAACGGGAGACGTAGAGGTGCTGGCGGAAAATGTGGAAGTCTTCAACACGTGCCGGAAGCTGCCTTTCGAGATAAAGGACTTTGTCAAAGTAAGCGTCTCGTTCAGCTAACGAGTAAGCTTTCATTCGTGTATTTGAGTGACTTCTAAAAATGCGTCGTGTCTGCCGGGTGGTGCAGAAGTCCGAGTCGCTGCGGATGCAGTATCGCTACCTGGACCTGAGGTCGTCGCAGATGCAGAAGAATCTCAGACTGAGATCTCAGCTGGTGATGAAGATGAGGGAGTATCTCTGTAATGTGCATGGTACGGACTGTGAAGTTCACGTGTTTCTGTTTAGTTATTCTCTTTCAAATTTGACTTCAATTCTGTGTAGTTTTATTGTTTTGTTTTTTTCCTCTCCTTTTTTTTTGTAGGTTTTGTGGATGTTGAAACACCTACTTTATTCAAAAGGACACCCGGGGTAAGAAGGTCCTCAGCTATTTTAATCATACAAGAACAACTTCTAAAAGAACTCCTTTCTCATTTGTATATCTTTACAGCACCCCTTCAATTTTCACATTCCTATTGGATATAGGACTGGACTTTGACTGGGCCATTCTAGGACACAATTATGCTTCGGATTGACCAGTACTTAGTTTCAGGCATCTTCCTTTTAGCTCTCATCAGATTCTCTATCCCTGTTGAAGGAAATCATCTCCACTCTGATGCTCCCACCATCTTATTTCAGCTTTGGGGGTTCAGTTTTAGTTGTCAGCTAAACGTTTCATTTTGGAACTTGCAATTGGAAGTATGAGAGTAGAGACAGGTTAATACAAATGCACACTATGCTTTCGTTTAGTGAATTACAACACTTTGTGAAGGAGTAGCTCATAAAATCCCTCAAAATACACTGACATTTTTGTTGCCGTCACCTGGCGAGATGTTATAAAAGTTCAGCTGGAATGCATATTTTTCTTTCAAACAAATCATTTAGAAAAGCTTGAAATGTTATTGGGGTAAAAGTACGTGTCGCTTTTTGAAACAAACGTCTAAATGTGTCTTATACGTTACTGAGAATCTCGTCTTTTTTTTTCTTTCAGGGCGCCAAAGAGTTCGTCGTCCCCTCCAGGGAGCCGGGCCTGTTTTACTCTCTGCCTCAGAGTCCGCAGCAGTTTAAGCAGCTGCTGATGGTGGCTGGAGTGGACCGGTGAGTGACCAGCTTGATTTAAATCTCATCAGCATGTGGCTTATTTATGCATTTAAATTAGCAGTTGTTGCTTTGCTAGATAAGAGAAAAATTCTCACTGAAAGTTGCCCAACAATAGGAAATTGTTGAGTTACTTTATTTCATGAAAAGCTTTGTTATTTGTTGTGCATTTGTAATTTGGCCGCAGTCAGCTTGCTTGTGCTTTACTTCAAATATCTTTCGTATTTGCTAAATCTCATAAAAATACGGAATGGGGAAGACGGGTAAAGTCAAAATCCCACCTTGCTTGAATTGCTTCCTGATTCATAAATTCAAAACGTCGTCTCTTTGTCTGGCGTCATCAGGTACTTCCAGGTGGCTCGATGTTACAGAGACGAAGGCTCCAAACCGGACCGGCAGCCAGAGTTCACTCAGGTGGGACGCAGCAGTGGGATGCTCGGCCTGTTCCGTGAAGGTGTCAGGTGTTTGCTTGTTGTAACGCCTCGCACAAACGTATTGTCTTCCTCTCACTTCTCTACATTACTGAATTAGTGTGTCACATACAGTCGTAGGGAAATAAACCCAAAGATTTGTTGTTTGAATTTGAATGTGACAAGACGTGAAAAATTTCAGCATTTTGCCAGGAGCCGTAGCTGACAGGAGCTGCTAACCTATCAGATCTTCTCGCTGACCGCTCCAGGTGGACATAGAGATGTCTTTTGTGGACCAGGCCGGCATTTTGTCGCTGGTGGAGGGTTTGCTGCAGTATTCCTGGCCAGCAGAGAAAGGTTCTCTAACAGTCCCTTTCCAGACGATGACGTATGATGAAGCGATGAGAGGCTACGGCGTGGACAAACCGGACACTAGATTTGGCATGAAGGTGGGTGAGTTCTTGTGGCTTAGATGAACCGAACCTTAGCATGGATTACCAATGGATTGCATATGTACAGAATTTCGGATTCATCAAGAATCTGGGGCGCAGGTGACTTAATCAAGCCTAAATTGTGTTTAACCAGACAAAAGATTGAGGTCATTAAGAAAGTGTTTATATTATTCTCACGTACTTTTTTTTTCTCTGTCTTCTTGTTTTCCCAGCTGACAGACATCAGTGACGTTTTCTCCTCCACTCAGATTGAATTCCTCAGATCAGCTCTCAGCCAATCAGAAGGCTCGGTTCAGGCCATACGCGTCCCCAGTGGAGCTGTATGAATATTTATATTATTTATACTGTTGTAAAACGCTCTTCTGTGCTACACAGCTCAGGATTTAGTTCAATAAAGAAAATGTATTTAATTCAAATAAGACTTGCTTCATTATAATATTAATGTGTGTATGCTGATATGTAATTTGTGCCGTTTTTGCTTTTATTTGTGGTTGTTCTGTGTCTGCTGAAAGAAACTTTTCACTGGGAAAGATTTAGAGGAATTGAAGCAAACAGCCAAGAGTCAGTTTGGACAGGTAGGCTCATGTTTCCTTTTGTTTTTAGCTTTTCAATGATTAGATTTCAGTTGTTACTAAATCCTAGATAGTCTTTGAGATCCCAAAACATTTTTTCAAATCTGCATTTCCCTCATCTAAAGTCAATAATTGCAACAAAACAATCCACAAAGGATTATTAGGCCTCTTTTTTTCCTAAATAGTTTTTTTTTTCCTGTAAAGGAGCTGAGTCTGGTGTTGGTCAGAGAAGACGGCTCGTTAAAGTCTCCCCTGAAGAAGCTGATGCCCGTCTCCGTCACAGAGGATCTGCTGAGGAAGACTGAAGCCGGACCAGGAGACCTGCTGCTGCTGGCAGCCGGCTCTCTCCACGCTGTGGTAAGGTCCTGGCTCTAAGACAAACGGAACAACTGAAAATGCCTTTTTTTTTCAACTTCCTTTCGCCCTGCTGTCAGCGCCCGATGCTCGGCAGCCTTCGCCTAAAGGCAGCCCAGCTCCTAGAGGCTCACGGCCTTTCGGTCCGCGATCCGGATTCCTTCAACTTCCTGTGGGTTGTGGACTTCCCTCTTTTCTTACCGAAAGAAGATAAACCCGAGGAGTTGGAGTCCGCTCATCATCCTTTCACTGCTCCTCAACCGGAGGACAGAGAGTTGCTCTTCACAGAGCCACACAAGGTGTTTATATCTTCTTTTTTTTTTAAATAGTTGCCCTTGTGGAAAATAATATATAGCCCAGGCCATATTCAGTGTGGTGTCTTGGTGCTTCGTAGGTGCGAGGGCAGCATTATGACCTGGTACTGAACGGCAGTGAGATTGGAGGAGGTTCCATCCGGATCCATAAAGCCTCAGAGCAGCTTCATGTCTTAAAGAACATTCTGAAGGTTAGCGTTCCTTACTTAACAAAGAGAGAAATGAATATTGGCTCATATGTGTTATAATTAATTTTGTATTTTTCCTTTGGCAGGAGGATCCCGGTCTCCTCTCCCATCTGCTGGAGGCTCTAGACTCTGGAGCGCCACCTCATGGAGGCATCGCTCTGGGTAACTCTGCTCCTGCCTGGAGATTAACATTAGAGCCACGAGAGGGCGAAATTTGACCTCAAGTCACAAGAACCTTAGCTATGATAGACATCGGATTGGTTCAACTGGTTTAACACACTAGAAGCAGGACAAGAGTTGAGCAGCACAAACAGTGAAATCAGTAAAAAGAAATTATGGGAAAAGCTGAATTTTACATTAAAATTAGACAATTTAGCCCATGTGATCTAGATATTAATCAAAAAATTAAATTAATTAAAATGACTCTAAAGGACAGAAAAAATACTTTTTTTTTCTTGTCAAAATTTAATATCAGAATATTTTGAGTAATTACATGTCTTAGTTGGTCATAACATAATCTAAACGTAACATATCTGTATTCAAATTTTCAACATAGCAATTCCCAAAGGTTAATAAACCATTTGGTCGTACGGCTTGCTAAATTGTGTCTCTCTGGTAAAAATAACCGTCTTTAGCCGTTTATATGGTCATGACTGATATGTTACGGATAGGGAGTCATTTTAGGAAAATTCATGAAATATGAAATCAGGAGGACTTGAGGTAAAAGAAATTACACAGAGTTAAAGAATGTTTGCAAAGTCCAAATTCAGGTGTTTTTATTGAATCAGTTGCTAAGTTTTTTTTTTTTTTTTTTAAGAAACAGTTTAAATTCAGAAAGTGATTTTTTTTTTAACCAAAGCATTTTTTTAGTATATTTTTACAGGCAGAGTTTTTTCTTTTTTAGCTAACTTGCAGCTGGTTTGCTGACTCCTTTATCATGCCCCCATAGGTTTGGATCGCCTGGTCTCTATTTTGGTCGGAGCTTCCAGCATTCGTGATGTCATCGCCTTCCCTAAGTCATTCCGGGGTCATGACCTCATGAGCCACGCCCCTGATTCCGTGTCAGAGGAGGAGCTGAAGCCGTACCACATTTCTGTCAAATGGCCAACAGAGGGAGGAGGAGGGAAGTGAGACGTTGAAAAAGACAAATCAACGTCTGAGGAGATGTTTTCCTACATTATTTCTGATCTGCACATCAGAAATAAAAGCGTTGATGAGGACACAGAGAGAGACATGTAGACTGAACAATGTTCTTTTGGTCCGCAGGGACATTAAAGATAAGTGAATTTTAGAGAGAAATGATGCGTTGGCTGTATCTGACCACTGACGGTTAAAAAAATATCATGCCAAAAGGACAGAGTGTAAAGTTGAAACTAAACTATGAACTATCAACTATGAACACTTCAATAGTATCAATACTTATGGGGACAAACTTATTAGGTGTTTCCCACTATTACTGAGTCTGTTTTGTTTCATAAAATGAAATTTATCGACAAAGTTACTGTTTCAGGACATTTCCTTTAAAACTCTGTGTCTTGTCTGTGTCAGTTTGAGTGACCTGTTTGCCACCTTGTGGATAAGAGTAAAGCTCTTTTGGTAAGAAAGTCTTAAAATAGAAAATTGCATTCAAAATGCCTAATTGGGACAGTGAAAGGTTGTTTTTTGTTTTGTTTTGTTTTTTTAAGTACAAGAGACTCTTGGGATCAAAGGGTTAAAGATACATGAGTAATTCCAGTACAAAAAACTTTTTAAGAGTAAAGTTCCTACTAGCTTCTTATCCTCTCATTAACCTTACAGTGTGAGCAGTCTGTCACTCTGCTCTGCAACAATATAAGCCTACTTGCATATATCATATAATCACAACCTGACTTTATTAAAAAAAAAAAAAGAAAAAGAAAATTGGAGTGTACAAATATTTAGGGCATATAAGAATATAACATTGGACGTTTATGCTTTTATTGCTTTTACAAACCAATCATGATCAACTCTTTTTTTTTTGACAAAATACATTTCCAAAAAGTCTTTAACATCAAATCTGAAACAGATTTTTTTTTCTTATTTTTTTACAAAATAATGACAACTAAGTCCAAAATGTTTAACTTCTTCCATTTCTTGACAATGGATTAACTGAACTGCTGGGGATGTTAATTCCCTTGGAGATTTTTTTTTTTTTTTTTGCAACCCTCTCCTGATTTATACTTTTCATAATCTTTTTCTCTATTGCTTGGAGTGCAATCATGCTGTAATGGTAGCCAAGAATACTGATTTCCCCTTACTGCAGACACAGTGTCTTCACTCAGGTTATCTCCTTTTCACTCATTGTAAGATTGCTAGTACCAGTTAGCTGGACCTCCGTATATTTTTAATATATTTAATATTATTAAATTTATATTACATTTGTCTTTTTTTGGAGAAATTAGTTTTATATTTCACATTTGAATGGTTTTTTTGTATGTTCTTTGAAAGAAAAAAATATTTTGTTTGTTGTAATATTTAAAACTTAAGGATATAGAAATAAAAACTTGGCTTAGTTTTTATTTTTATATCCTTAAGTTTTATATATTGCACGCCGGACACAACTAGCAAGTGTCATTTGATTCGGTTGCGTAGTTTCGTAGTTTTCTGTAGTTTTTCTCACGTACAGCACGGAGACATTTCCGGTTTCTATGACGACAACAACCCGGAACAGGAAGTGTCGGGGTGTTTGACTGTAGCTCAGGAAAAAAAAAAATGATTGAACAGAGATGTGATTGTTCTTTTTCCGCTTCGAGAGCAGTGAAGTCGTGGCTTGTTTCTGCTAGTTGACGGCGACGTTTAAGTGCATTAGAGGCGTCCAAGAAACGGAATGGCGTTTCCAACGGAGACGTTGTGTTATTCGGTGCATTTCCAGGGTCAGACGATGCTGAACGGCTAGTCGGCTCGTAGACATTACCCTGTGTTGGTGGTAGAGCTCTGGGGTTTCTTTATAAGAATTCACATTATCGTGTTTGGGACATTTCTTTGTGTGTATCCGGAGATATTTGCCTCCAAGCCACACCGGCTGTGAAGCTGAAGCTCTTCGGGACGTCTCAGTGTTTGTACTAGTTAGCCACGTCAGCTATATTCACTGATAAACTCAGAGAACATCTGTTCTCTTTGGTTCCTACGTTTATTTAGTTGAAAACCGTCGGAGTGACTTCCAATGACAATGGCTCCGATGGGTATCCGGCTGTCACCGCTCGGTGTGGCGGTGTTTTGCCTGCTGGGAGTCGGTGTCATCTACCACCTGTATGCCGGGGTCTTCTCCAACCACCTGTCCTATTTCAGGTTGGATTTTTTTTTTCTTCGTGTATAGTAAAGTAACATTATGTGACGCAATGCTTAACTTAAGTCCATCGGATGTTATTATGTATAATTTTAATCTAAAGTGGGAAGGTCCTGTCTACTTAAGCCTTCCTGATTGTTTTTAAATTTTTCTTCTTCCTACTTCTCCATTTCTTTTCTCTTTCTTTGAGGTATTACCCAATGTTTGATTTCGACAGATCAAAACTGGTGTTTTTTTTTTTTTTAGCTTAATCACACCTGCCTGAATGCTTGAAATTATGTTAAAACAAACAAACAAATAAAACATAGGAGATGCAGGCTTTTCAGTTTTTCATATGACAACGAATCATCAGAGGATTCATTTAAATAGTGGTGGAGCCGGTTGATTAACATTCCAAAAATCACTTTAGTCTGTCTGAATGCAGTCCTGCTTGTCAGACATTTGCTACAAATGTGGAAGAGACTTCAGTAGACAGGACAGTGTGTCACACCTTACTTGACAGCGACTCTGCACCTGGCAGGTGTGAATGTGTACTTTTAAATAGTTTCAGTTTGGCTTTGCTGCTTCAAAACATTACATTTTCAATTATCATCCTTTAAAACAGGATTTTTAAAAAATTTGGACGCTAACCTTTCTTCTGTCATCTTGTGTCTGCAGGCAGAGGAAAAAGGTGGACCTGAGAGACCTGCTGGCTGTCTCTGTGGAGGCTGCACAACTGGGTGGGAAAGAGGTAAAACAAAGCTTTTCTTCGTATAATGTGTCAAAACATTTTATATAAAAGTGGAGCTGGACTGTAATAACTGTTTAAACTTGATATTAATTATATGCAAATACACGCTCTTAGTATTTGTGGATTCTGTCTAGGTACTCTGGCTTCCTCCCACTGTTGCCACTGGCCTCACTTTTTTTTTTTTTCTAAACCCAACATCTAGACGTCTAACTCCGTTTTGATTTCTCTCTTTATGCTGTATCTGCTGTAACATGTGACTCCTTCCTTTCTAGGTGAAAAGAGTACGTGAAGAAGACACACTCAACGAGAAATCAAAGGGAGAAACAAAGGAAGGAGCTAAAGAGCTTCTGACTATGGGGGACCTACAGTCGCACCGGAAGATGTATAACCTAATAAAGAACACATTTCCTGAAATCACTGTGAGCAAAGCCAGTGCATTATCATAAACTATGCTTTGATTTTGTGTATGGTTGAAATGAAAATATCCATATCCAAGTGATTATGCCAGAATGTTTTTGTATTTAGGTATTCAGCGAGGAAAGTGACAGCAAGTCAGATTCGGTATCCTGGAGCAGGACCATACCTGATGACATACTGAAGCTGGAGAAAGGCAGGGAGGTTTCTCCTGATAGCATCACTGTGTGGATTGATCCTTTGGATGCTACTCAAGAATACACAGGTGGGTCGGCATCATCATTTCTGTGATTTCAGTAAGATCCAACGTTATTACCTCATATTACCTTGTTTTCCTTACATTTGGAAAACAGTGGAGTCGTCCCACGACCCCATATACTCCTTTTAGTTTTTCCAATCACGTTGAACAAAATGTTTGTGTAGAACTGGTTCTAGAGTTTGCTTTTCAGCCTCTGAGAACAACCAGTACTATCACTCTAATTGTTTTAGAAAAAATAATTTATATTCTGAAAATGCTGCCTATTGTTTTATATTTGTGTTTTTTAGCACTTTTATGGGAGATCTTAGGAAAATTATGCATAGAAAGGAATATAGCCAGTTATTTAATATAAATGTTTTGAATATTTGTATTGGGGAGAGGGATGGCAGTTCAACTTCAAAAAACCAGTTTGTCAAAGATGAAACATTTGATGTTGCTGCACCACAAAAGTGCACCAGGCCTTTCTTTATATTGTTTCTGTTAATTCATTTTGAGAACTGGTATATTGACTTGGAGTCAGAATAATTATTTGTAATTAGAGCTGCACAGTATGTCTCAAATATAATATCATTGCAATATCAGTGCAGTGTTGCAGCTTTAATGCTCATGTTGCAGCAAGTCCTACATCAACAGATACTCACACTGGACACAAATGCCTGTTTTCACTCTTACCCTGTGACTTTATCTTTCCACAGAGAACATGGTAGACTATGTGACCACTATGGTGTGTGTTGCTCTAGAGGGTAAACCAGTCATTGGTGTCATACACCAGCCATTTACAGGGTTTACTGGTAAGTTGGGGCATCTGTGAAGAGATGTTTTATCCGTATCTTTGACTAGTACACCCTTTGGATATATTTTCTTATTTTAAAAAAGCCTTATTGTAATGTAAAGTGTCTTTATGCTAGAAAAAAAAATGCAAGTATATGAACTTGTTCTCTTTCTCTGCCCTGCTTCTGTCTCTATTATGGCTTCCTCAGCCTGGGCGATGGTAGGTCAGGGAACAAACATGAAGCAGAGGTCATCCTACAACCTCAACTCGCCAAAAGTGATTGTGTCACGGTCACATTCTGGAGAAGTAAAAAACTTTATCCATTCTGCTTTTGGAAACAACACAACAATAATCCCAGCAGGTGGCGCAGGTGAGCAGAGAATTCTTGGTCCTTTTTAGCATTTAAGGAACATGAAAGATATTACCTGCAGCTGTGATGACCAGGAGCCAATTGCACAAAGACTTGTGTTGATTGTCTACTAAAGGCTGGCATTAGCTGAACTAGAAAAAAAAAGTATGCATGTATCCAAGCATACTTGGATACATGCATACTTTCCAGCACATTTACTGGAATCTTCTTTGGAGATTCCAGTAAATGTGCTATTGAGTGCACAGGTGGAATCACCAGAAACGCTTTTGTTTAAATATGCAAAAATATGTAAATGAGCCTTGCAAAACTTTTGTGTTTTTGTGGGAAGAAGAGGAAGCTATTATGGCGCAAGTAAGAGGCGCCGTTGACTACTCGTATGTCTTGTGCAAAGTCAGACATTATTTAATGTCCACCGTCTACCTAGATTGCACAATGCAAACAAATTCAGAAGTGCGCCTGCGAAATGGTGAAGCTGCTGTTTTTCAGTCTCCAAATTCACACTCTTTTCACAATTTTATGTGGTCTTTATTGCTATGGCTACTAATGAATCACTTAGGCATGCGTTAAAAAGCGCTCATGTAACTGCAAACATAGATATATGACTTATTCATCATGTCTCTGGTGCACAATTGTTTTCACAAAATCAGCAGTTTCGCATCACAAAATCAGCAGTTTCGCAGCATATCCTCCAGGTGTCGCCAATGCGCCCAGTAAAAACTCAAAAAAAAAAAAAAACATTTTCTGAGTTTTAAATTTGAAAAACAAATTTTTTAAACAGGTCGTGTAGACTTTTGAGAGCCACTGTACTTCTGTCACCCACTCAGTGACATATGACTTAGTGCTGCAGTGAGTTGATTCAGCAGCATTTGTCTTTCCTCACAATATAAACAGTTTCTGCCTTTGTCAAATAATTGGATTAAAGTTGGGTTTTTGAATTGTCATTTTTCTTTATAACCCTTAAGCAAACAGCAGTAGTTTTTGTTAAGAAAGTTATTTAGACAGGCTAACGGCTACCAGGCATTTCAGCCACAGTGTTGTATTTTTATTTTTTTTTTGTCTTACAGGATACAAGGTGCTATCGCTGTTGAAGATGCATTCAGGTCAAACAAAGCCTATACATGAAGCAGATGTTTACATCCATATCACATACATTAAGAAATGGGACATCTGTGCTGGTGCCGCACTACTGAACGCACTTGGTAAAAACATAGCACTTTTTTTATTTCTTTTTTTTCCACAAACTTTTATACTTTCTTTATATTATTACCAGTGACTTCAGCTGAGAGGGATGAGCTGCTTAAACCCTCTGAAAGCTCTAGTTTCAAATTTCTTCCCAGCAGGGAATGTATCCAGGATGTACCTGCAGCCTTAGCAAGTCTTGAATTCATGTATCTACAATTAAGGCCTTAAAATGTCTTTTTTTTTTAAATGCAAGTTGGCCTTTAATATGTTAATCTTAGTTTTAAATGTTGTCTTGACAGACTTGTTTAATCTCTTATATCCTTTGTTTTGTTTTATTTCCTTGTGAGGCTTGTTTGAGTCACACTCAGACATCTTCATTGCATTCTGAAATGGTTAAGGCTACTGCTAACTAGCTACTTATATACCCTTACTAGCTAGCTAGCTTCTTTGTATCTCATAAGTCGTGCAATACATTTCCCTGACCCAATGTCAAATATCCTGTGTTTGAAATATGAACCCTATTTATTCTAACGCACAATTAATTTACAAATGAACCAGTTTGTTATATTTTTGAACACTGACAAAGAGAACAGAAATGCATGACCTGATGTAACTCGCTTGTCTTTTCCTCATAATTCTGATATGGGTGAAATTCATTTCAACTTTACACTTATCTGTCTAATAGCCATTAATCTCCTTTACAGGAGGCCACATGACCACTCTGAAGGGGGAGAACATCGACTTCAGTGGAACTCCTTTGAACAAAGGAGGTCTGGTGGCCAGTGTTGAAGTGGATCATAAGGACATACTGACCAAACTTCCAAACTGGGACCCTTCAAAGAAGTGAAAGACAACCACACATCCATTGGCAGCTCTGGCATGTTGTGCTGAGGCTAACATGAAGAAGAGACGATTAAACATCAAACGTTCATGATCATGTTTTTTTATTTTTTATTTTCTTGAAAGCTGGGTGGGGATTTGCCATCTACACCAACCTGGCCCACTGAACAGGATTGTGACCAGCATGGCTACCACAATGGTTCTGGATTCACACTCCTCCACGGCTACATGCATCATTCATCCATCTCATGTGAAACCGCATGCTCACAAGGAACTGTGGGGAAAACAGTGGACCCTTCCATGTCTCCTCCTTTCACCTTTACAGGAGAACAGGGGGACTTTAATGTGAAAATCTCTAGAGCATACAGCTGAACATTGCAGGAGAAACTCTGGAGCTCGGCATCTGCTTCCACCATCGTAGATGTCTTTTTTCTTTTTCATATTTGAAAAGAGCATAACACTAATTTAGAAAGGAATGTTTCAGAGAGCATCAGACTTTAGACCATCTCTGCAACTAATGAAACTATGGATTTTGAGTAAATCTATGGGTTATTACGTTAAAAAAATCCTTTTATTTTTTTTATTTAAATCCTTTATCTTTTATTAAGATTATATCAAGATGGATTAATTGAAAAGAAGTTGATTATCTATAGAGAACTCAAATCATGGCCAAACATGATTTGTGTTGAGGCTTCAATGTTTATCAGATAATTGAGCAAATTGGTTTAAAAACTTTTATTAAAGCACAAAATAACTAACAAAAGTTGTTGGAGTGGCAGTGGGCACACAGGAAGGGATTCAGTGTTGAAGTTAATAACTGAACACTTTTAATAATCAGAATTTGTGCAATAATAAATGCTTGAAATTGGTACTTTTTACTTACCTATTAAAAATTAATTAAGCAAAAAAAGTGAAGTAGTCCTTTACCTAGCCTCAGCATTTCTCCACTCCAAAACGTTTGTTTTGATGGTTCTCGATTTAGAAACCTTGGAAACCACGCAATAGACTTGATGTCAAAGTCAGAAAGATTTTTCAGTAAGAGAAAACAAATTTTAGTTGGAAAGAGAAATTAGTACTTCCTCATTTCTGCCTACAAGTGGCTTCAAAACTCTGAAGTATGCATGTATGGTTTGGATTTTTGGTCTTGACGAATCCCCATTTCCTTTGACTATTGTTTGTCTTTCTGCACTGTGTCGGTTGTACCCGAGTCACTTTTGACTTCTTGTGTTCAGTCGAAAAATACCAGCAGAGAACTCATGCGAGTGTCTGAAGAAGATACATTTGTTGAAGGATCTTTTCATGCTTTCTTTGTTTTGATAGCATTTGTGTTAACGATACATAGACTAAACTCCGTTTAGGTCAGAAGTTAAATATTGAAACAGTTTCGTCTGCCGCTGGTTGACGAGACTTGACAACTTGTCCATAGAGGTGAGGAATGATCTGGAATGGGTTTATTGCATAAAAACATGGCGAAGTCAGAGCTGTTGCACTTGAGTTTCAGTTTTATGTTTCCAGTGCCTTTGCTTGGACAAAACCACATTGTCGCTGTAAGCTACGTTAGTAACACAGACAGCAATGCTCGCCGCCATCGGTTGCTGTGAAAATGACATGGACACCGTTTTGGGGTGTGACTTTGGATACATCCCGTTAAGACTCTCGTGCATGTGTACTTTAAGAAACACTTTTTCACATCACTGTGTTGTGACGTGCTTGGGAGTACTACTTTAGATATGAAAAAGGTCTTTTTAAAATCCATACATTTATAAATGTAGAAAAAAACAAAACAGATCCATGTATAGAAGACCTAACTTCTGTAGACTGCTGCTCAGCTTTCCTTAAGGCTGCACACGTTGAAGCCTCCAATCGACCCGCCACAATTTCAAGACGGGGATTTTGTTACTAGGTTGCAATGTTGCAGAGTACAACATAGAGCTGAAACAACCTTTGAGCGCAAACGTACAACAACATGTGGACCGTCTGTAACCGTGAGCGTGGATTTCTCAAAGGAGCACCATGTGTACCTCTGTGTCTTTTTCCACGTAGCCATGCCAACCAGACTCTGGGAGTTGCATCATGTTGTCTTTGGATATCTGGAAGGCCTTGGAGAGACATTTTCTGGTGTTCACTACTTCTGTCGTTTTTAATGTGATTTGGGGGATTTAGTAGCGGTGCTCATTTTCAGTTTTTCTTTGCATGGCTACTGGGTTTATAGGAATCTCATATCTTTGTGTCTACCTCTCTGCCAGTGTTTCAGTTGTCTCTTTAAAGTCGGGTGATTTACACATTGAAAGAATGCAAAAGCCAAATGAGAAGCGATACGGAGTACATGAAGGTTTTTTTTTTGATCAGCTAACGTAGAAAAACCTTTAGTTACTGCTGAAGTAAATTAAATTTATCTCTGTCAACAGTGTCTTCTATTCCCTCCAATAACATGGTAAATTTTTACATTAACCACAGAAATTACATATAAAAAAACAACCTGCAAATCTGCTTGAACTGACAATTTTGCCTTTAAGCAGCATGAAAGCTAGATATAAAAATCATGCAGGCTTTTAATGTGTTCCTGAACTTAAAATAAAAAAAGTAAAAGTGTGAATGGCTGTCCTATGGTTTTAAAAAGACTATAGCCTGGTTTTTGGTCTGATTTTCCTTTTTTTTTTTTTTTTCTTATTTGGTAAACGGTATGTACAGTTTCCATGAGTAATTCATTTGGCTTCTGTGAATTTCCAATAAACTGTGTGCATGAAAGGATGAGCTGTGTCTCCTCTGATTCTTTTTTTTTTTGTTAAATGTCTCTTATCAAGACTTAAAGTCATGTTTACACATGAATCAGCTCAAGAGATGTTTGCTATTTGTAGAGATTTGCTACACTTTCCAGATTTTTTTTTTTTTTAAGTAAACCATATGTATTCTTAAGTACAACAATAAAGTTTGTGGGCAAAATGGGACGAACTTGAATGTGGATGGATAATTAGGAAAGGCACTCTAAATGTAATAAATTTTTTTTAAATGTGTTCAAAACAAATATTTTAGTAAAAACCTTGCTTGTATATTTTCCCTGTGCATGCGTGTGTACTCTCATGGTACTCAAGCTTTCTCCCACAGTCCACAAACATGACCGTTAAATTAGTTGGTCTCTCTAAAATGTCTCTGTGCTGTTTGTTCTGTATTGCTCTGTGATGGACTGACAGCCTGTCCAGGGTGTACACCCCTCTCTTACCCAATGACCACTGGAGCTCGGAGCTCCCACCGTGACTATGCAGGGACAAGCGGGTATAGACAATGGATAGATGGATGCCAATATTTTACTGTGTTTATAATTAATGTTCTTAAAATTAGGAGCTAAACTTAGTGTCTAGCTGTGCTTTTCCGATGCTTTGATCTGGCAGTGTGGTGACCTGAATCAGTCTCCTTTGTGCCTGTAAAAAAAAAAACAAAAAAAAAACAGGAAACATTACAGAAGAGATTAACATATTAAAAATAATTAATTCGACTACATTAATAAGTTATAAACCTGAAGCGCGATCTGGGCATAAATATTATAATACTGACATAAATACAATACCTGCGGGAGGTTCGTTTGCAGCAGCGATAAGAGCTTCCAGTTCCTTTTCTGGATGGGGATAAACATAATTAAGAGTCATTTCCACTCAATATGATCCGCATTGCTGAGGTGGACATCACACACCAGCCAGTGTGAGATGGTCAATGCAGTCTGTCTGGGAGTATCTCTTGGCCAGGTCCAGAGGTGACTCCTCTCTGAAGGTCTTGGCCTTTAAGTCAGCTCCTAGCTCAAGCAGAGTCTTCACTGTGTCCAGATGGCCCCAACAAGCAGCAAGATGCAGCGATGTATACCCTAAAAAATAACTCGGCAGTGTATCAAGGTGATGGCTTATCCGTACAATAAACAGGTAAATATTAAATCTATAAAGGTCAATCCTGCCAAAGAATTCAAACTTGTACCTGTGTTAGTCGGTAAATGGTTGTGTGCTTTGCACTAAACTGAATATTGTTGGTTTAAAATGAAATAACAGACCCCACTGTGTGATCTCGTTCATTCGCTCTCACCTCTAACGGTTTGCTCGTCCAACTTGGCGCCTTGTTTCACCAGTTCACGGACAACGCTGCTCTTTCCGAGCATGGAAGCGACTAAAAGGGCATTTCTTCCCATCTCGTCCACTTTTCCAAACAAATTGATCTCCTCTGTCTCTTCGGTAGCATCGTAACTTTCCAGAACCTGCTGTAAGTCTTCTACGTCTCCTGAGAGAACGCTGTTGAATATTTCGTCCTGTATTGATGTCATTGTTATCCCGAGAATGGCAGCTACCATGGTTACCGCGTCAGTCGGTGTTACATTAAAGGCCATTAATATGTTACCACACAGAAGGTGATGCTTTTTGTTTGTTTTATTGTTTTTTTTTTATTTGTTTGTAATAAAGCAACAACAAAAAACAAATGGGGAACCCCATAGCTTTTACGCACATAACCTGCATTTTTTCAGCTGAGAGTTTTATGTTATCCACCTGGTTTGCATTGTATTTTACTACTTTCTTTTTAAATTGTGCCTCTTTGTGGAAAAGAAAAAGCAAAGTATAATTTCTGACTTTTTTTTACTGGCCTCCACATGAATTTTACTCGTTAGTAGTCTTATCCTCAGTACGGTCGCCGCTTTTCGACGCGGAAACGTTTGATTTAATGAATCAACGTGAAACTAGGTCACGTTTCCACAACTTCTGAAGTACTTGAACGCATCTTTCACTCTAGCATGAAGCTCACGTAAATGACAGCATGTGGTTCCATGGTGTAATGGTTAGCACTCTGGACTCTGAATCCAGCGATCCGAGTTCAAATCTCGGTGGGACCTTCTTATTTGCAAATTACGAATATATACTTAAAATTGTGGTTATGTTCAATGATTAATCAAATTCAGTTAGTCTTCTAAAGTAAACCGACCTAATACCCCTGTTTCTTCTCTAATCTAGATAACCTTCTGAGTTAAAAGTATCACAATAATAAGCTGTAATTTATTCCTTTTATTTAAATTATATTATTTTCCATAAATAAATAAAATAAACGTTAAAAATTAATGAATTAATTTGTCCACAAAATTATGAAATTGAATATTTTAATATTTGATCAAACATTCTCTGTTAACGTTCCATAAATATTTCAATAACGATAACATTTTCCTGTGACAGTAATCTACAAAATAATATTTAACTCTTCCTTGTCAAATAGATTACAGACTGAGTGGTTAGCTCAGACAGCAACGCAAATCTTGACTTTTTTCTACGATATGGTTCATAATTGTGCGTATCTGATTTTGTAACAAATATATATATATTTTTATGACGTGGATCCAAGGATAAAGTAGCCATTGTTACGGCAATGGCTAATGAGGATCCAAATAAACAAATGCAAGTAACATATATTTATATATAAAAAGAAACGGCTTCATTATTTATATTTTTGAAACACGTTTACTCGCCCTTTTCATATTAGTATCTGAGCTATTTAGAGTAATTTACTATGAAAGTTTGTGAGTTTCATTTTATTTTGAAATTTAGTTCTACAGCTTCCTACCGGAAGCACCGCGCAACCTTCGCTCTTCTACGCTTGCTAAGACGGAAGTCAGTCGACGTGTGGGTTGCAAATTTCTGCAGTGAGGACTTTGTCAGTTTTTGCTCAACAGTTTCTTCTATAGTGTCACGTCGATACTACTTTCAATGATGTTTAACAGGCAAAACAGCCTGTGGATGGGTGATGTAAGTCCCAATCTTTGCTTTTATTTCCCAACGTTAGTTTAGCCGCGCATATAGCTAGCTTGGTTAGCTTTGACGAACCATGAAGACAGATATGCCTCCGCCGAAGTGCTTTGTATGTATGGCTCGAAACTCCTCTCTAGAACTAAATGGTAACCTAAATTATCTAAAAGTTAATTTAGGTTACCATTAAAAGTTTAATAAAAGTGCGAATATATTTAACTTGTGGATAAGCGCTTTGTCATGCCGCAGGAAACGTTAGCTAAATATAAGCTAACAGTTAACAAGTCTGACATGTAGAACTGCAGCCTAAAGCGTTAAAGATCTCATAACTCTGGAGGGCCGAAAATAGTTTATTAGTCGAGTGAAGTATCGTCTTTTATCCAAGCGGAAATATTCAAGTCAAAAGTAGTTGCAGTAAATTTAAATGTCTTGTTTAGAAAGAAAAGAACAGTCTTTACGATAAAATTAACAAAATTACATGAGTGCAGTATGTATATTTAGTACTATGAATACTTTGTTCACTGATGCTTTTCTGTTTTTGCACAAACTAGGGGCAGGAACTACTTACTGTTTAGTGTCTTGGTGACAGTAATGACTTACTTTATTAACTTTGCTTCATTCATTTATTTTTTCTTATTTGGCTAAAAACATACCAATGCATTATCTATACTAGGGATTTGAAGTTTTGCAAAACTTTGTTAAACGTTTTCTGCATTCATGCTTGATTCATGCTCATTCATATCAAGATTTTTAAAAAAGTGATTAGAGATTGTTTACATGTACAATAATAAATCCTGTAAAAGCCGCAAAGTTTAATTTAGTAATATTTGGTAAAGATTGTTTCTAAATGCCACACAACTTTATTCTGAGTTGTTGAGAAGACCTCTGGATTTAAGCTGGCAATGATCGCCTCAGAGTGTCCGATCAGAACACCTATTAGCATATGTGGATGCGGAACAGATGTGGATGTGGAATGAATCAGGAAGAGTCCCGTTCAATTTGTACTCTTTATATCCTTTCCGACAGAATGTACATGAAGCAGGTATACAGGTATACAAGTGCGTGTGTGTGTGGTTCTGTAAACAAACAGAATAATACAAGCCAATTAGAACCACAGTTACAACGGAAACATAAAATAAAGCAAAGCTGTAAATACACTATACAGCTAAATAAATCGGCACATTACCTCTCTAACCGAAACATAATAGCATGAATGATAACAAAACTTACAGGTTTATGAACGCACACAGTCATTCAGCTGCTTCTTTGCTGCCTTTTTTTCTATCTGTGGGGTTACCGAGCTGCACACCTGTGTTGCGTTCAGGGTGCATAGGAAATCTCCTACACATCCATACCCTTTTCTACATGAGTCATATATTTTTATTTGACGGTGACATAGTTACCTCTTTTATTTATTTCTAGTTGGACCCATATATGGATGAGAACTTTGTCAAGCAGGCCTTTAGTGGTATGGGAGAGTCACCGCTGGGAGTCAAGATCATCACTCACAGGATAACAGGGTAGGAAATGCAGAACACTACTGATCAGACATGATTCTGTTGTTAAAGCCTTTAAATGTAAATTTTCTGACTTTTTTGTTGTTGAATATTAAGTTACTTGTTCTCAACTTATTCTCTGTTAAACATTTGCACCTTCTTTTCTTTTATCCACTTGCCTTCCTTTTGCTTAACTTTTTCAGTTTGTTCCCCTCTTTGTCTTTCCGCAGTGGCTCAGCGGGTTACTGTTTTGTGGAGCTGGCAGATGAAGCGAGCGTCGACCGCTGCGTACAAAGACTCAACGGAAAACTGGTTCCAGGATCAAACCCGGTAAGCTGTTTGATTTAGCAGCAAAATATTCACTTTTTTTTTTCAGTAGCTCTCATATCAGAAATAAATGTTTCTCTATTGATATTAATATATTGACAGTTTCTTGCCATCTTCCTTTTCTCAGCGGTAGATTTGGGCCTTTTCAGTGCTTAACTCTTTTATTGTGGATAGCAGAGCTCTGCCCGCCTCGGATGTACTTTGTTTTATGAATACCCACCTGTGTGTAGCAGTAGAACATTTGAGTATTTGTGATCAGTTTAACCCACTAGTACTTGTGTCATTTTAATGGTTTTATGTGACTTTGTGTGACAAATGCTGGACAATAAGGCCTGTTGATGTAAAGCAACAAATGTTCCCATCCTGAAGATGCCGGTTTCATGTGGTGTGTGACATTATGAGCTATGAGCTGCTTGGCACTGCTTGGTTTGAAGTACTGTTGGCCCAGTGGGCCGGCCAAGCTATGGGCTGCCCTGGTAGAGTCTCTGGTAGGAACTAACTGAGGAGGGGGCTAAAGGCTGGTCTGGGTGGTGGAGGTATGTAAACCTAAATAACAATAATAACGCCACTTTTTGTTTCCAGCAATATCAGTGCTATACTACACGTCTTTGGTGTTTGAGGTTGCCTTAATGTCTGCGTTCTTTTTCCCCCCCAATTGCAGCCCAGGAAGTTTAAGCTAAATTATGCCACATACGGAAAACGTCCAGAAGCAGGGTAAGATCTGATTTGTGTATCGTACCTTTACTTTCCTTTAGAGGTCGCTTTCACCCCTTCTGTCTGTATAATAATCCTACATTTCTTCAGATGTAAGACAGTTGTTACAGTAGCTTCTCCCAGGGTTTTATCATTAGTCTCATTCCCAAAATAGCTCCAATGTCCAAACTTAGTGCTTGGACACATCGCGCAAGTTGGCTGGACACAAGCAACGTAGCGCTAATGACATCATAAACATAGATTACAACATCTATTTCAGTCTGTGTTAGTTGTGGTGCGTTTAATGATCGGAAAAAGATCAGGAAATGACAGTTGTCTTTTCAACTGTCGGGGATGATCCAGCTTAAATTCAGCTACTTAGTTTCCTGCTTGCTTTCTAGGTGTGTCTTTAACTATGCCTGTTAAAAGCCAAATAAACAATAGAATGTTTTAATTGAATAAGATACAAATGTTGAACCTCAATTATTTTTTTCCCTTAGGTAAATCAGACCATCCACTGTATTAATTTAGCTATTATTCTAAAACTAAGAACATTTCTCGTAGTTTGCTCATAAACATATAACACCTGAGCTCAGCTTATTTGTCAAACACGAAGCTACATTTTGCTGCTTATCAGTATTGTTTCGAATAAATCACTGAGTTCTTTATGTGTGCACAAATAGACATTTTAATCATTTTTATTTATTAATTTTTTTGCTCTTTCAGGCCGGAGTTCTCAGTGTTTGTGGGAGACTTGGCCTCTGAAGTGGACGACTTTCAGCTGCATCAGGTCTTTAAGAAGTACCCTTCCTGCAAAGGAGCCAAAGTAGTCACCGACCAGTACGGCTATTCAAAGTACGTTGACCACTCTGTGCGATTTTAATTTCTTAATTAAAATTCTTTTTGTGCTTTATTATTAAACTTGGTTACTCAGATAGCAGTGCTTTGGACGTTGACCACCAGTGCATCTTCATCTGTTTTCGAAAAAGGCTGAAGAAATGTTTCCTTGCCGTCTTATGCTAAAACTATTGTTTTCCCCATATAGGCTAAGCAAGAGCAACTCACAATTCAAGTGATGCTACCTCATGTTAAAAGTAAAACAGCAAGTTTCAGTTCTACCATAATAATACCCATTATATTCTGTTTCTCATAAGTGGCTAATACATGGCAAGTATGAGGCACAAACCGGTGGGCAGAGGAGGCGTAACTTTGGTCTGGTTTTTCAGAGGCTACGGCTTCGTCAAGTTCGGTGACGAGAGCGAACAGAAGGCGGCGATAGAGGAGTGCCAGGGAACCGTGCTGGGGGGGAAAACCCTGAGGCTCAGCATCGCTGTGGCGAAAAGGTACGACGCATCTTACAAGATGAAGAGTTGAGGAAAGAAAAGGATCCTTTAAAAACAGAAAATATCAACATTGATTTTTAGAAATTTATCTCAGACTTTAAAAAAACAAAAAAAATCTGATTGAAACATTTAATTGTATCTTTGTAGATGTATTTTAAAGTTATCCAAGTAGTTAAAACTCTGGGGTGACAATTATAAACGGATTTTAGAAAAACGTAATTTTAGGGTTTAATATTTCACCTTGAATTAAATAATTGTTTAACCAGAAAATAGTTTATAAACACATTTGTTGGCTTGAAATAAGTGCTTCAAAGGGGTGAACTGACCTGGAGCCTTTCAAATGTAAAACTTAAGCTTTATTAATTATAGAAGTTTAAGGTCAAGGCTTTCTGCATTTTTAAGTTTTACGGAATAATTCAGTTCAGACAGTTTTAGATTGACAATATTTCAAATCTCCTTTTTTGTTGTTGTTTTTCAGCCAAAAGACGACCTACCCAGGAGGCCAGACTCAGAGCTACAGTAGCTACAACCCGACACAGACCGGTTACTACGGCAGCCACGCAGCAGGAAGTCAGGGGGGTTACTATCCTCAGTGGGGGGGCTACGACCAGTACAGTGGCTACAACAGCAGTGGCTACGGCTACAACAGCGGATACAACAGCGGATACAATAGCAGCTACAACAGCGGCTACAACTATAACTACGGGGCTTACGGTTACCCCCCATCAGGTCACATGATGCCCCCGCCTCCCGTGGGGATGCCACCCATGTCCACCGACATGACGGGAGCTGTACAGGTAAAATAAATACAAACTGATCAACTGGTGCAAGTTAGTTGACTGTAAACTAGAGGTGTGCCGATCGATCGTTCACCGATCATAATCGGGCCGATTTTCATGAAAAAGTGCATGATCGGTGATCATTGGCTCTTGTTGCTGATACCGATCACCTGCATCTCATTTCCAGCCTGCCTGTGCAGCTGGTCTCCTCTTTCCTTCACACTGCGCAAACGTGCAGCAACAAATCCTAAGCGATGTGTAACTATAACGCACTGAGTGAAAGGGGAAGTTTGCGTGTTGCAGCGGAAAATTGAAGCAGGTCAAAATGCATCAACACAACGAAGCTAATACGACATAAAAACAGTGCCATACTTGACGGAGGTTGGCTACATCGAGGCTCACTGCAGTAAAAAAGACATATGGAGGATCAGATAGCAGGTAAAGCACAGCTACAAACACTCACCCGGATTAGCATGACGGTCAGAAAGCTAAACAAATAACCTGGAAAATTATTTAAGTCTTCGAGCTGCGATGTAAGACGCTGGTTCTGCTCTCGCTGTTGAACCCCTGCTACGCTACAGGTAGTAATATTTCACAGACGGAGCGCCGCTTCTGCTCCACCTGGTAGTGACTCTCACACCGAACCTGCTTAAAGCTGCAGCATCTGACCTAAAAATAAATTTTACATACGTATTAAAACTTTCGCTGTCCTAACATGAGACAGATAATCTCTAAAAAATAATCGATCTCCTCTGCCTCCTCCCTGATCTGCATAATTACTCCGCTCAGTCAGAAACAGCCACTCAGAACTAGCAGTAATCAGCTAGCCGCTATGCTATCAGGAAGTTTTCATTCAGTAACTCTGGATTGTTTATTGTAATGGATCCGGTATTTGCCTTTGAATGTCAAGTTTTATACTTGAACTTCTTGGCAATGTTGAGAGGTTTTATTTTGGCTTATTTGTATTATTTAGCCTCTTCAGAGCCTTCATATGTTATCATTCTGTTAAAGGTAGTATTATCAATAGCAGTACAATTCGCACAATGCCTGTTTTGTTTAGTTTTCTTCTTGGAAAAAGTTATTAAAAATAAGTTTTTGTCTAAATTATGGTGAATTCATGGTTCCTTTTTCCACATAATGTAACCGGTAGGGTTTATGATAAAAAATAAATAAATAATAATTATGTGATCGGTATCGGTGATCGGTATCGGTGTATCGGCCCTCATGGGTGATCGGTATAGGTATCGGCAGGAAAAAACCTGATCAGCACATCTCTACTGTAAACTATTTTATGGATAAATCTAAATCTGTTATAGGCTGTAATTTGATGAACCTACAACAATATGGTTGTATAAATGCATTGGAGCTAACTATCAACAATACCTGTAGGTAGCAATAGCATTTGCTCAGTCATTCTAACAGAATAAACAATCTGTTTTCCTGGTTGAAAATTTGATATATTCAGATTAGTATTGATGTACTTTTAGGATTCTGATTAAACTTTTAGTTGTTTTATGGTCCGGTGACAGTAGTTTTATTGTAATCCTGGGTCTGTGTCCAGCAGGGCCAGGAGCAAACTGAAGATGCTGATGATGACACCACAGAAGGTAAAAATCCTTGATCGCTTTCCAATAATCATTTCTACTGGAAGCGATTCATCTCATGAACAATACCGAACTTTATGAAAGAGAAGCAGGATGAATAATTATTTTTCTGATGATCTTGGTGGGATTTATTCCAGAGCCCATCCCTGAATGCGACGTGGAGCTGTGGAACAAGGACTTTATGCAGCACAGTGAGGAGCTTTATGACGCTTTGATGAACTGTCGATGGGAACCTTTGGACTCTGTTGATTCCCCAATCCCAACCTTCTCCTGATATTTCTTTCATCAGCCAATACTTCATTTCTGTTAAGTCATTTTTATACGTCCAAAATGTGTCGCAGCAAACACATCTTAGAACACGCCGGCCAGAGCTCTGTGTCTTACGAAGACAGGCTGGTCGTAGGTTCAGTCACTCTTCTTCCTCTGCAAACACTGCAGAGGAAGAAGACGGATTTGTCAGCCTTTTGGTAACAAACGGAAAGTTGGCAAAGTAGTATGGACACTGTGACGATCAGGTGGTCTCTGAACTAGAAGAGCTGGAATCGACTGGCACTCAGAGGCTGCGCTGCTATAAGCTGAATGTTGTGTGGCGGTATTTCACTTATTAATATCAACAAGGAACAAACATCAGGTTCCAGCGATCACCAAACTCAACGTTTCTTTCAGTTTCACATCGTCTCTAGGATCATTATGCAGATAAGAAATCAGTTTTGTGTGGGTTTTTATTTAAGGACTCTAGCATTTCTCTCTCTGTTGGTTTGCTGAATTTAAACTGGATTGTGGGATGAAGGTGATTGTATGGAGCTACCAAAAGAATTGGAAAATGTTTCCAGCATCCGGATGGAATGGAATGGGTGAACGGTGTGCATCTCTGAGAGGTTTTAGATGCGGCGCTGCTGTAAGGTTTGTGTGAAGAACCAGCTGAACTGATGGTAGCCTTTATTTTCTGCTGCTTAGTGGAAAATATTTTGTATATATTGTCTTTCCGAAGATGTTTTATCAATAAACTATTAAACACCATAGTGATTAACTTTTTTTTTTATAAATGTTATTTTTTAAATGGGGTCCTAACTACACAATCTTACGTAAACACAGTCATGTCACCAACATGTTTTTTTTTTTAAGTAAAATTACTATCTGCAAAAATATTTGACTATTTGTCAAGCAGTTTGACATCCAAACATACATGTTACTTTTCTAATACTTATTTACTTTGGTAATAAATTTGTTACTTGAACAGGTTCAGATATGTTCATTGCATTTTGCACAAAATAATTCTTTAATATTGAGCTTTTAGTCTGATCAGTCTATTTTGAGTTGCTTTCGGAAATGTCTTAGGGTCTGTTGTCACTTTAAATCCAAATAAGCTGCTGCTGGCCACGTCCCCCAAACAATGTTTAGAGAAATTATATAAACCTTAATCCTTGAAAAGCAGAAATGGAGCGTCCTGCACAAATGGCAAAGTGGTTTCTGGTTGGTAAGTTGACGACGGAGTATTGTAGCCATTGTACAACAGTAAAACCAGCTGACCAAACATGGTGGATCTTCTTGGGTTGGTAGGTAACAGCCTGGTGCCTGTTGAATGTTACTAAACAGAATCATATTAACTTATTGCCAAAAAAAAAAATGGCTTGGTGTTTTTTTTTCTTTTTTTTGCTTTTGGAAGCAGTTGAGACTTAAATAGAATCACAAAAACATGCAAAATGCGAGTTTTGCATAATATATCCACTTTAAATTGTGCAACAATTGTAAGCAAAATGTTTGAAGCACCATTAATGCAAAAATAATGACAGGTTTAAACATAGAGTGCAAGAAAATGCCAAAACTTTTCAGGCAAATTTTTGTTGGAAGATTTAAAGACTTTTAATGTTTAAGCTCAAAGCGTTGAATCTGTTTTCATCGGTTAATTGTAGTGATTATGGTTTAGTGTGTCTTCTGCGCCAGCGCTGCTGGTCTTCATGTTGAGCAGTCCCTGACCAGGCCTTCCTGGGCAGTACCAGCTGGGCCCCATGCGGTACCAGCCCTGATACAGTCCCCTCCAGCTGAGGCAGCCCAGCGCTCCTCCTAGCAGCTGAGTGGGGAACTGGGGGAAGTAGGCTAAGAGACAGAGCAGCAGGAAGATCCACAGTCCAAGAAGGAGAACACAGAGCAAAAAGAGGATCCTCAGTGGGGCGTCTGAGACGCCCCCGAGCCTCAGATACGGACCAAACACCGACGTTTCCTCTGCCAGCAGCAGGCAGCACAGACACAGAAGGAAGACGTCCTCTGAAACCTCGTAACCTCGCCACACCATCCCAGCTTTCAGGCACTCGGACTTGCTCTCCCCTTCTTTGAGCACCAGCAGAGGCTGCCCACCGGTGACCTCTGGACCAGTGGACAGAGGTTCATAGCAGCTTCCTGTGGTGTTCTCCAGGAGGTCCAGCAGTGTACAGAAGCAAAGCCAGAGCCCTCCTGCCACTGCGAGCCTGCTGAGGTGACGGAGCGAGTGTAGGACGGAGCGGCGGATGGAGTAGGAGAGGAGGAAGACGAAGGACCCGACGAAAACACACGTCCAGCCCCAACCAGAGCGCAGGAACAACCTGGAGGACAGAGAGGAGGAGCAGACGGTGTCTGTAGGAGGGTTTTATCTTCAGCCTGGAATATGCATTTTTAATAAGCATTTATAAGCATTTCATGGGGAAATTCTTGATTAAATAATATGCAACACAAAGTGACCCTTTACATACATGTTTAGACCTGTATCTATGATGTGAAGTTTGTCAATTTTTCCTCATTTACTCTTGTGTCAGTCAGTCTGTGTGTTAAAATCTAAGTCTCCAGTACTGAGCTTATACTGGCACGTTATCTGGAAAAATAGACATAGGCAGACTTTATTCTCTTTGCATTTTTAAAATGTTCATATTGAGCGTAGTCCAAGTCTGGGCCTATGCAACAAGACTTGAAGTTGGACTGAGTTTCATCTGCTCAGCAAAGAAGAATAGTCCCTACATATTGTCACCTCCCTAAACTGATGGCCTAATTCATCACTTTTGGCAAAAAAGAACTTAGGCCCTTATTTTAGGAAGGTGACGACGTGCAAAGCATAGGCATATCCTAAACGACTCACAAGTGCATTTGTAGTTGAAGGATTTTCTAGTTTTTGTTGGTCTACCACATATTCTGAGTAAATAGAGTATTAAACAGTAAATACATAGAGTAGCATGTGACTGTAACATGACAAAATGTGAAAAAGGGTACAATGGGAATTCATATGTTTGACAAGGCGTTGAAGAGAACATCATTAGCAATATATAAAAACCCTGAGAAGCATAAACAGGAAGTGATCCATCCTACCTATAGAGGAAGTGGCTTCTCTTGGCAAAGATGCTGTGATGGGAAACCCAGAGGCTCAGCGCAGGGCCGAACACCAGGACAGCTGAGAGCAGCAGGTGGAAATGCTGCCTGAACAGCTTGTTACCAAGCAACCTGGCAGCCAGGTCTGTCAGGACCACCAGCACCGTGTTGAGGAACATCTGAAAGCAACACCAGAACCGAATCCAGGCCCAAACTAAAACAGGAGAGTCAGCATTTGAGGGCAGCAGTCTTAGCATAAACAAACCCAATCAGATTCAATAGTGTGTAAAATTTTAACGTTAATGCCGTTACTATGTACAATATGTAAAACATAACTCACTTTGATTTACCTTTGCTGCAAACAACAAGTCATGACCAGAAAGATGCAGAAATGAACCCTCCTCCACTCCCCCCCCCTTGATCCGTTTCTCAAAGCGAGTTTCTGTTTTAAAACTCCAGATCAGATCCTTCGCTGCCTTGACAGCTAATCCAAAGCTGCTGGAAACAGTGGGCGTCTCTGGTTGTTGGCCGTAAACCTGCATCCGTGTCCGCTGCACAACATGAATGAAGTGACAACTGGCTTTGAGCATTCCTCAGAGTCCAAATGTCTGCGCGCTGTGAAACCTGGCCCCGGTGGATCTCCGTTCCAGCAATCTGCAGTGCTGACTCAGATGTAATTTACCCCCCACCCGTTGACTCAACCTGGTCGGCCTCAGCTGCAGCTGAGTGCTTGTGAACGTTTGGCTCTTTCTGTGGTTATTGCTCCAGTTTGCTTCTGGACAAAATGCTAATCTTGTACCTCTGTGTTATCATCCCGGGCATACTGCTTTTATAGACTCAGAATACTTTTCTATTTCAAATGTAACTGTAGCCGTCCAGCTCAGAGGACACTGACCCTTGTCCGCTGAATATGAACCATCACAACATCTTCTCTGTCTGACATATATATACACACACACACACGCACGCACGCACCACGCATACCCTGCGACCTAAATGTGTCACATAGCACAGATGTGTTTTCCTACACATGACAATTTCTGACAATGACGAATTAAGGAGAAATAATGCGATGCAGTGATATTAGCTTAGCTAAGAAGTCATTAAACAAATGTCGTAAAGTACATGCAAAGTGTCTCCTTATGTTTATGTGTATTAATAGCAGCAACCTTTGCACTGTGTCTGCTCTGATACGCAGCTGTTGCAGCAGTCGGTTTCTGTCAATCACACACACACAGAATTCACTACTGTTATCGTCCTTTCTCCCCTACATGCCTCCCTCTCCCTCATTTCATCGACTATTGAGCATAATCAGCAAGAGGCATCCCGTCACCTTAAATGCAATAGTCGTCCACACGTAAACTCTGACCTTCGTGGAAGGGCGCCTTCATTGTAACAAATCCAGTTTTGACACGAGGAACAGAGAACTTTACAAGCATAAGAAAAAGCTCCTCTGAGAAAAATATTTTTTTAATGTGTGTGTCAGAAAAGAACTAAACATTCTGCATCGCCTGAACATCAAAATATGGTGGCGGCAGCATCATGCTGACAGGGGAAGGGAAGATGAACGGAGCCACATGCAAGATGCTAGTCCTCGGAGAAAACCTGTTCACAGCTCAGCAGAAAAATCACCCTAATCCTGCAGTAGCAGCGTATCACAATGTGTCAGAATGGCCTAGTCAAAGTCCAACCTTAAATCCAAATGAGAATATGTGGCAAAGCTCAGAAGTGTTGCAACTTTATTCCCAGCTGCACATCAGCTCCTTCCTTTTAACAGCCATGCATCTTATCTCTTCTTCTACTTTCTCACATAACTTTCTATATTCAAATATAATAAAGATCATAGTCATACCATGACAACATGAATGCATCTGCAAGGCACTGTTAATAAAATATAACTCATCACTTTAGAGCTACATGCTTCCCTCGATGTGCTGTTGTTAATTACAAGTGTCTCTTTGTCATCATGGTTCTGAAACGTGTGGCTCAGCTGAACCATGCTTACTATGACTTTCTGTTTTCTTGCTGCCACGACAGGAATAGATGTGGAGCAGCTTCCTGCGTGCTGAATGTCTACCTTCTCTTGTTTCCTGACGGCATGCTGAAGAAGTTCGGGGTCCCATAATGAAAGCCCTTCCAAAAAGCATTTGAGCAGCTGACATCATGCAGAAAGAGACGACATGTTCTTGTAGCTTTTTTTTTTTTTGTAACTCAAATATGTTTGAATTAAAAGTGATACTTTCCAGTAAGAACCACTGAGATCATGTTCAGTATCACGCTTGTAACAACACGCCGACATCTTTCTGGTTAAAATTTGTTTCTTTTACGTAAAAACAGTCAGGAGAACAAGGAAGTATTTGCTAAATTTTGTGATGAATAGCTAAAGCATGACTGTAGTCACAATCGGTTCTTTGAAAAAGTATTTTTCTCCTTACAGTTTTCTTTTTTAATCATGTCTAAATGTTTCAGATAATCAAAATTTTACTATCAGACTTGACTTGAGTAAATAAAAAGAACAACAACAAAAAAATCTCAAATGTAAAACTGTGTGAAAATTTAATGTCCTGGTTATGGACATTCATATATCAGTTGGGATTAACCGTATCTCTTTGGTAATCTAAGTTACGTTTCGCTAGCCACACCCAGGCATGAAAACTGCCAGACCAAAAGACGTAAAAGGTTGGCCAAATGACACATGAAATATGTTGAACTATCTTAAGAAAGAACATATTTGTACTGAGACACTTTGCAGTTGTAGGTGGGTAATAAGTGTGACTTAAGGTGAGCTATTAGTTTTTTGTTCATCCTCAGCCTGAACAATCTCTTATTGAGGCCCAACACAGGTTCCTGTACTGCTGTCGACATCTGCTGGCATCTTAGTTGGATTACAATTCAATTCAGTTTGTTGGTTTAGCACCAACAAATGTCATCATAAGGGACTTTACTAAAAAAAAAATAATAATAATAATAATAACAACAACAACAAAAGCAAATTAAATCCAATCTTACAGATCAGACTACATAATAGTTAAAAAAAAATGCTGGGCTGAAAACGGAAACAAGGTAGTGAATATGAATAAGAAAAGGTCTGCATATCTTATACACATTTAATTTATGGTGAACAAGTTGGACTATTAATATTAATGTTATTAAAATGTTCAATTAATAACTGACTAATGTATGCCGTCTGCAAATTTAATTGTTCTTTTGTTAAGTTTCCTTTTCTACCAAGACAGTTGCGACAAAGCGCTGCCACCTCCTGGAGAAACTGGGGTATTACAATTTATTCTAAATATCTGTGGCTTGCAGTTTATTTCAAACTTTAAACTTACTATGATCTTCCATAAACAACCCTTTGCCTTACTTTATATGTAATCTCTACAACAACTACAACATAGTTCATATTAAAAAATATCTTGCAAATAAAGATTAACAGTAAACATTATTGGTACAAAGTCAATCATTCCCTTGAAAAACGAATATGCCTCCAACAGAACCAGACTCAGGGTGAGCAATGATTTCCCTATAGGAAAAGATGAAAAGAATGGGATAATTATCAGTGAACAGGTTGATAGTTTATGATTTATTTAATATACAAATCCAGACAAATTTATCCACAGAAAAAAAAAACTGAGAAAGAAAAAAAAAAAAACATCCTCAGGGGCAGAAAGGTTGATTATACAATTAAAATGGAACAGGAAGCGCTCCACACCCACCTCTGCTTTTGGCTCTCTTTGGGCAGGTCCATAACGGGGCCTGTGTGTGTGGCCTCCAGGCAGAGGAGCTGTCAGCTGTAGGATTTAACCTCTAATCCTCCATAAAACTTAGCCTGACAGTCCAAACAGCTGCTGGCCTGTCTGTCTCTGCTGTGCTAATAATCATCCAAACAAAAAGCCTGAGAGGTCGGATATAGACGGCCATGCTGAGCGCCTGGTGCTTCTTCCCTTTCAAAGAAAAGACGGATAAATATGTGTTTTACTGACTGCAGACTGTGTTCATGCGAAACGTTGTTACAGAGCTGGGTAACGTGACTAGCACAGTAATTCAGGCAAAAAAGGTCAGCATTTCACAACTACAAACTTAAATGGGTCAAAAATAATACATACTTTTCAAAATTTTCACAAATAAAAATCTGAAAAATGTGGCACACATTCATTGTGTGCCACATTTTATCCTAACTGTATTTTTTGCAATCAAAACCACAGCTTTTGTGATGCTACTTTAGAAATATTTGTAAGAAATCTTTACGATATTTGCGCTAATATATGACGTTAAATGTGACTTTTTATTACTCGCCATATAAATCACGGGCTACAGCCTGACATCCAGCAAGGCTTAGGCGGCAGTCACTTAAACACAATGTTTTTGGCCACTTTTGAGAAAAATCTGCAGTAAAAATCAGAAAAAATAAGGGGATATATTGATTTTGTGTGAATTTTGTGCATTTCTGAAAAACTGGGGGGACTTATTGATGTAATTTGGAGTCTAGAGGGCCACATAAAAAGCTACAGCGGGCCAGATTTGGCCCCCTGGGCCTCGAGTTTGACACACGTGGTTTAGGGTGTGTGAATACTTTTCCAAGGCAGAAATAATTGAAACCAACATTTCTATCCAACATTGAGAGCATGGAGTGAACAGCTGTGCTGCTAAACACAAATTGCTGTCCTCCATGATGGCGTCTGGCTCCAATCAGTTGTGTTAAAAATGAACTTTTATCTCCTCAGCTGCTGTCGGATGGAAAATGCCTCTGATAGCGTGGCCAGCACATAGCACCAACACAGCCAGTGCGGTCTGCAGCAGAGGGCAGTCAGGTCACTCAAGACCCCAAACAAAACCTCTATTAATATTCATAACACCACCGTATTAATCAAGTGGACACCTGCTGGATTCCTAAAGAATAATAGTGCATAAAGTCGACATCTTTTCCTTGGCCATACCAGAAAATAAAAATAAAAAAACACACGGTACGTCTACACGGTGCTTTACATGCTCAGTTCTTTACTTTCAGGAGATTTGAGTCGTGTTTGGATACATAAAGTGTTGTGTTTGCAGCCACTGATCAGCTGAGGGTCAGTCCGTTATTTCCTGGGAATTGAGGAGGATCCAACTGAACAGGGCGCCTTCACATGCTGCGAATCATCAAAATACAAGCAGCTAATTCCTGATCAGCTGGTGTAAATAAGCGCACGTCAAATACGCTACGTCATGTACAAATGGGTTTTCATCTGGGTGGCAGTCCTTGGGTGTTTTAGAAAGAAAATAATCTCATCCATCAAGGGCTGGAACAATTAAAAAGATTTCATAAAAGCTGCACTGAACTGGGTTTGTTACACAAAAGCCCAATGAGTTTGAAAACGATCCTTATTCGTTAATTGACATGCTAACTACTACCAGCAATGTAACCTTGGAAGATTTAGGGTTAAAGTAGTATTTCACTTTTAGAAACATGTTTCTTCTCATTAGAAGAACTGTAGTATGAACACTGAGTTACAACTAATAGAGAATATGCCTTTTATCAACCTGACAGACAACTTAAATCTACTTGGGCTTCCGTATTGGGGAAAATAAAGCAATAAAGCAAATTGCTTGCCAGTGGTTTGAGACGAAACAAATCCCTGAAGTTGTCACCATCCAGAGGCCAAACATTTATCTGCAGGTATGTCTGAAGCAAGTGCTTACTACACTTTTCCTGTTTCAGTAAGCAGAATCAGGCTGCAGGCAGATTTAAACTTTCATCACCCTGACCTTATTCTCTCAGGTGTGTCCATTGGTCTTAGTTGTACTTTAGTGAACCACTGGGGGAAATTCAGTATGTAATTATAATTCTGTCACTAAAGTGGCTGCTGATGGATTGCCTACTACATACTGTATGATCTACCACCACAGGCTTACAACCTGGCAATGATGAACACGTTACGGTGTGAGACATATTAACTTACACGAAGAGCCAACCCTGTAAATCAGGGAGTAATTGGAAAGCCAATTAGCACAAAGTGACAGTAAGAGACATCATGTAAATTCATCTCCTGAGGCCACAGTGCAGATGACAGCGATGCTAGTGGGTAAACAAATGAGCTCCGGCACTTGTGAAATATGAAATTAGGTTTACATTAGCTATGCTACACTTCTCTTGTTAGTGTAGTCTCATCAGACAGCCGAGTGCATTTCAAAACTGTAATCTGTCTTTTTTTTTTTTTTTTTTGTTGAACTCAGTGATGGCTTTTTCCTTGTCGCATGCCAGAGCAGGAAATGTTTCACTGTAATAATCAAAACCTGTAACAGCTTCAGTCAGAAAATGTAGTTTCTTTAGTTCTAGAGTTGATTCATATATTTCTCAACAAAACAAATTCACCTCTGGGACACAGAACCAGGCTCCTTCCTGAGGTGTTTATTAACAGCGAGTAGAAGTAATTTTACTCAACGTAGCTTGTTTTAATGTGAAACCCTGAGGAAAACCCTTCTATCTAAGAAGAGTTTATATCTTCAACCACCGAGTTTTTCAGGGATATAGTTTAAACCTTATTTGACCTCCAGAAGCTTGCTTAAGAGGTTTCTGAAGTGTTCTGTCTTCCTCCTGGCAGGATCTTCACACACGCTAGAAACTTAGACAACCTAATCCTTTAAGCGCTTCTTCCTCCACTTGACAGCTTTCACCGCTGAGAGCTGTGGGTTGCATAGACACAGCACTGTGGCCACACATTGGCTCAAGCAACAACTCTAAACTGCATGAGAAGCGTACGTATTTCAGAGCTTACCTGAACATTGCTCTGTGCATTCATGTTTGAGGTAAGCTTACATTAAGCAAGGCATTCGTGTTGGCCCTCCTCCTCATTTCGCCTTAACTATTGATCTTCAATTATAAACTGTGCATGACAATTAGCTGAAGATACACTCAAACGAGTTAGGAAACTGGGAGGCCCGTCAATTATCAGGTGAGGTAAGGAGGATTAAAGATGAACAAAAAAATGGCCCTTCCAGCGGTAATCAATTAAACTTTTTTTTCAGATTTTGTGACATTAAAGCCACAATTTTATTAGAACTGTATGTGATAGATCAACAAAAATTAAGTGCCCTTGTTTCAAGAAATGCTTGTTGCAAACGGCAAAAGACTTCAGATCCAACTTTTCCACACAGTTGCCCATCGACCACATAGTCAAAATAATCTATAAATTTGAGTGTAATACTAAAAATTCAGTGAATTTTCTGTACATAGATTTAAACCCTGCATGTCTCCCGCTGCCATGGAACCTGGTTTCTGTTCGTGAGCGGTCCCCACTTGAAAAGAGTATTTCGGACTAGAGGTGACAGGGAAAAGTGCGGCCAAATCCCAGATAGCGATGGTATGCCGCGGCGAGTCATGGGCGAGCTATGCAACAGAAAGTACCTGGCTCTATTCCCTGAAAAATCAAATTATTTGGACACAGAAGGTAGAACCGAACGGGAGAGGAGAGGGCAGCCAGACGTCTGCAGAGCCAAGTCGAGCTCTGTCACAAAGTGATAGAAATGAGGATGATTACCACAGGGTGTCCGCGTATGTGTGTGGGGGCACTGTGGCATGTGTACCTGATGATAACGATGAGTGTGTGAAAGTGTGTGTGGTGTTATCAAGTCAGGGTGGTGCCCTTGGCCTTGTAAGGCCGGTTATCTGGGGTTATATATTTGATCCCCGTCTCCCCTGCAGGTTCAGCAGATGCTTCATCTTCACCTGCCCTCTGTAAGTATGAACCCACTGCTGCGGCTTTCTGTTGGATTTTATTTAATATTTCATCGAAGTGAAAAACATGAATTTTAACCGATTACATATATAATAGCAGAACAAGATGCTGATGAAAGTAAAATCATTTCAAATTATTTCATACATTTAGGAAGTCATGCCTCGATGTTTACGTTTCCATTTCCTGCAGGTCTTTCAGTGATTTTCAGTCTGAAGACTTGAGCTCATCTTTCATCTGAGCTGAATCCACAGGTAAATTATACTTCCTCACGTTTATAATGGTAATTACATCATTAAAAAAAATCTAATATGTGACTATCTTCCCATTACTATGCTAAATTGCCAATAAATCCTTTGTACAAAGATGCAACTGTTCAGACATGGCACTGAACAGGCACTTCTCAATCGTCCGTTTGTCCACAGTACTGCAGCCATGGGGGATGCAGAGATGTCTTCGTATGGTGCGGCGGCGCCGTACCTGAGGAAGTCGGAGAAGGAGCGAATGGAGGCCTCCACGCGTCCGTTCGACATCAAGAAGGAATGCTTTGTCCCAGATTCGGTGGAAGAGTTCGTGAAGGCAACCGTCATCAGCCGGGAGGGAGATAAGGTCACTGTGGAGACGCAGAATGGGAAGGTGAGTGCTTTAGTGTATCAGGCATAAATAATGTACTCTTTAACACCAATGCTTCAGGCGGTAAATAAAACCAGCTGTCAGTGAGTTTTCTCAGATATTTTACCAAAACGGAATGAGGTGAAGTTGGGGCAGGTAAGAAGGCATTAGGTTTACTCCTTGGTGTGTGTGTGAGAGTGTTTATCTGCGTGGAAATGTGTGAATAAATGTGAGTAGTATAGGGAATGAGATTGAAATTAGTGTCACTCTGGTGCCATTAGGCATTCACTCTCTATTTGCTCTACAAAAATAGAATGAGTCATGAATCGTTTACATGAATGGTGGCCTGCAAAAGTATTAATACCCCTTTATGTTTGTAACATTTTTTTGGTTTTAAAATGTGTGTTTTTATTGTGATTTTATGTGTCACAGAAACACTATGTGTTTCTATGTCTAAGACTTGAAAATCAATGTTCGCAAACACTTTGGCAATTAGAGCTTGAGCTAGACTTTCAGCTTAATTGCACCAAAATAAGTTAATTTGTGGGGCCCAATACAAATGCATGCAAAATTTTTCAGATTTCATTTTTTTTTTTTTTTTACAATACGTCACTATCCTTTCACAAAAATGCTCAGCTCTGTGTTGATATATCCCCCAAGATCCCAATAAAGGAGACAAACCAAACTGAGGGACGTGAATTCCTTTTCAGGCCGGTGTATGAAAAACAAATAAAAAGATAAATGTATTAAACTTTCCTTGTTCCAGACTGTTACTGTCAAAGAGGCAGACATTCTGCAACAGAACCCTCCCAAGTTTGACAAGATCGAGGACATGGCCATGCTGACCTTCCTCCATGAGCCAGCCGTGCTGTTTAACCTCAAAGAGCGTTACGCAGCGTGGATGATCTACGTGAGTAGGCTTTTGGGCAACAAACAGTAAACTTTAATTAGTGCACGGCTCAGGAAGTTTTAATTCTATCCACCCAAACTACGGAGAAACAGTGTGATTTTCTCTGATCTCTCAGACCTACTCTGGGCTGTTCTGTGTGACTGTCAACCCCTACAAGTGGCTGCCAGTCTACAACCAAGAGGTGGTCGTTGCCTACAGAGGAAAGAAGAGGAGCGAAGCTCCTCCTCACATCTTCTCCATCTCTGACAATGCCTACCAGTACATGCTGGCAGGTAAAGGCAATCAGTGACCTACAGAAAGCATTCTGAACAGGGTCTGTTGTCCTCACTGACAAAAATGTTTTTCGAAAACCTTTTGACAGACCGTGAAAACCAGTCAATTCTGATCACGTATGTAAAAACCTTCCATCTGAAATGTAGTACGATATGATCTAAAGTCAATATCTTATTCTGCATCCAGGAATGGACTTGTTTTGATGTGTAACTCTGCTCCCATAGTGGAGAATCTGGTGCAGGAAAGACTGTGAACACCAAGAGAGTCATTCAGTACTTTGCAAGTATTGCAGCTGGAGGTATTAAGAAAGACCCCAATGCAAAAGATAAGGTATGTGACGAGCTTTTTCAGGGCTCAGTGCAGCTGGAAAATCATACAAATTAAGTAATTTCTCTGGCAAAGCTATTTTTGCTTTTAGCAAAGGAATAAACTAAAGCTACCCTAACTATAAGCAAACTTTAAAAGTTAATGAATCTTTTGAGTTTAACATCACTTGATTCAGTTGGAAGTAGTCAGAGCTTCATGGTGGATCTTTCAGTAATTGTAATGTGTTTGTTTGACAGGGTACCCTGGAGGATCAAATCATTCAGGCTAACCCGGCTCTGGAGGCCTTTGGCAATGCCAAGACCATCAGGAATGACAACTCCTCCAGATTTGTGAGCGATTGCTTTCCATTCTTGATTATGTTTGTGTTATTTAGTGTCCCAATCATGCAAAAGATTTGGTTTCAACACAGTGACTGTTTCGTATTCTGAAAACCTGATTTATCTTAAATTAGGTAAAAGACCATTTTTTTCCCTCTTGTTGTACAAGATGGACAAATTATGTAGCAACAGAAGGCGAGGAGAAAAAGGAGCTAACTGACAAGATAATCTTTTGCAAATTGATCATTTTTTATTTTGTTCTTTCAGGGTAAATTCATCCGAATTCACTTCGATACCAGAGGAAAATTAGCTTCTGCTGATATCGAGACATGTAAGTATAAGCAGCCTTTTAGTTTTTGCAACCACAATTTTTCACTGTCTCATTTTTCTCATGGTTGTGACTTCTCTCTTGTTGTCTGAAGACCTGCTGGAGAAATCTCGAGTGACCTTCCAACTCAAGGCTGAGCGAGATTACCATATTTTCTACCAGATTCTTTCCAACAAGAAACCTGAAATCCTGGGTTAGCACAGTACAGTAGAAAAAGCAATTAATTATGTTGTAATGTTTTTTTGCTTGATGTTATCTTGATCTTTCTTATCCTCCAGAGATGCTGCTGATCACAAACAACCCGTACGACTATGCATTTATCTCTCAGGGGGAAACTCAAGTGGCCTCCATAGATGACGCAGAGGAACTGATGGCAACTGATGTAAGTTTCTCCATCTTTACTAGACA
The DNA here is from genome assembly GCF_001443285.1 of Poecilia latipinna. Classification (NCBI taxonomy): domain Eukaryota; kingdom Metazoa; phylum Chordata; class Actinopteri; order Cyprinodontiformes; family Poeciliidae; genus Poecilia; species Poecilia latipinna. The sequence continues at coordinate 154,000 of NW_015114372.1, read as the reverse complement.
TTACTTTATGAAAAAGAAACATATGTAAAGGGAAATGTTAAATTTGTTGCAAAATATTTAGATGCGTAATAATATGGTTTACTGCAGTGGTTCTTAACCTTTTTTGAGGTACCAAACCCACCAGTTTCATATGCACATTCACTGAACCCTTCTGTAGTGATAAATAAAATATTATTTCCCCCCCCCAAATTCAAGACATAGGGGTGACCCAAGTAGAGTCTAGTTGGGTCACCCCATGATCACTAAGTCTTCTTAAAAGGTAGAGTCTCTGAGAACAGTTCTTCAAAATATAGTAAGTGTTTTCAGCAAAGTTGAGCTGACTGTCTAGGAACGACCCAAGGTATTTAAAATTTGCCACAGTTTCAAAAGGTTGGCCATCGAGAGAACCTGGAACCACTTTAAGGTCTTGTTTATATCATTTAATTAGCTCTACATTCTTAAGAGAATGAAAAATTAACAATAAATAATAAAGACTTTGCGGCATTCTGATTTAGTAATGTAATTATATTAGTTGTGTTACCACCCCCACGCCACTAGACACAAGTTCAAATCCATGCAGAGAGTGGAGCTCCTTCAATCAGTGCTCCTCCGCAGCACTGATTGGCTAAGCAATGTAACGTGATCCTCTGCAGCAAGTGATGGCAAAGCGGGGCGTCATCACGACTTTACACAAGTGTGTTTTTACCTCCGCGGCAGAGGCTCCGCCGAACCTCTGAGACCGACTCATCGAACCCCTGGGGTTCCATCGAACCCAGGTTAAGAACCACTGCACTAAGCAGATCATCAGCTAAAGAATTTTATGTTTAATCTCACCTTATTTATTTATTTATTTTTTACCTTTTCTCGTTCTCTAACAACCCCCATCTCAGCCTCTTACTGTGTTTACAAGTCGCCCCATTGTGAGATCTTCCGTTTACTCTTTACCACTGCAGCATAAAGTGACACTCAAACCGACACCCAAAACATTTGCAATGGAGATTTTCTTCTTAGTTTGTTTGATTCATCTCCAGCTAACGTTCCGGGCAAGAGGCAGGGTTCACCCTGGACAGGTCGCCAGTCTGTCGCAGGGCAACACAGAGACAGACAGGACACTTTAGAGAAACCAATTAATCTGACAGTCATGTTTTTGGACTGTGGGAGGAAGCTGGAGCACCCAGAGAGAACATGCAGACTCCATACAGAATAACTTGGTCTCCCGCGGGATATTTTGTCCCTATGGCCAGTGGCGCAACTGCACATTATTCAGGTGGATGCGAAGACTATGCTTAGTCTATGCTTATATTATGTCTATGGGTAGTACTACGTCTTTATAAGAAACTTAACATCGGTGTGAGCATGCGCAGTATCACAAGGTACGCTGGATTTACGAGGTATGACAGGTGACCATGACGTTATGACAATCTTAAGTGATGCTATTTATTTATTTTTACACACCCTTTGGTGTGTTGCTGTTTGGATTGTTAATCTGACTATTATTATT
>NW_015114372.1:147590-148638 GCF_001443285.1 Poecilia latipinna | reverse complement strand
ATACTTACCTGTGCGTCTGCCGGTGCTGATGATCCATCTGCCGGTCCCTCCATGTCCTCCTGCCAGTGCACCCAGCCTCCATCCCTCCATCTCTGTGTCTTCATTGTTGCATGTGGCCAATCGGCTGCCCACCTCTGGCTCTTTAGTAGTCCAGTCTGCGCTGTTGCAAGCATCCGGACAGGCCACAACTCCTTGACGATGACTCCATGCCGGCCGTGTTCCTCCCACTATCTTCTTGATCAGTTGTCACTCTGACCCCAACACTGTACTCGTCCTGTCCTTCTGTGGCCTTTTCATAGATGAAGATGTACCCATTTCTGCAAATGTCAACACCACAGTCGATATCTGCCAGTGATACCCGCTCATCCTCTGCCTTAAACACCAGCTCTCCACACATTAGATATGTGTAAAGGCTGCTGGTGTCAGATGTTGTTGCCTTTTTCCAGCAAATGACTGAGGATAGATGGTATATCTGACTCCCAGTTTTTACAGGCACTTCAAGGGCTGGGTCAGGTATCACAGGATGTCTGATATCGTCTGGACTGTTTGGCCATGGCAGTATCAGGGTCATCACATCTGTACCACTTAAAAAGCTATCATTCTTTGTGTCGGAGTTGCAGGTGCCACAATTTTCTGAAGTCCTATCCCAATATCTCCATAGAAGACTACATGTTGTGTCATCTTCTTGTTCCTTAGGAAGAGGAATGACAGGACCAAGAGTTTGGATAATTTGTGAACTCTTCTGACATTGTTCACAACAGTCAGCTGTGTACAGTTTACAGTCTGTGGTGATGCCAGACTGGGCCAGATAATGCAACATGTAAAACATCAGGACTCCTGGCTTGTCCTGATGTTTTACATCCCTGATCTGAAGAGTGTCTAGGAGTTCATTCTGAACTGCAAACACTTCATGTGGGGGAAAGACTCTGCCTGGATGGTGGATTGCTTCAGAGAAAAAGTTTGCAAACAATGGTGTCTCTGCAAACAGATCTGCAATCTCCTCGGGAAACTGAGCCACAAACCTTCTCAGAATGGTCAAATTCATGAC
>NW_015114372.1:133012-143067 GCF_001443285.1 Poecilia latipinna | reverse complement strand
CCTAGTCTTATATCCCAGGAGTTTTTCAACTCCCTTCGTCACAAGATAGCCGAGGCCCCAACCGATCGTAAGAAGCATTTTTACTGCTCTGGAAATACTAAAATCACTCTCTGAAATTGTCTGTCTCGAAATGTTCTTCCTCCAACCAAGTTGAAAAGCAAACTGAGGATTCTTGTATTCCAAATGATGATAATAATCTTTTGAAGCTTTATGACATCATCGATGAGAACATCAATGACATGATGATGTCAAACAACCATGTGTCAGGTTCTTGTTGGTTTTTAGTTGCTATGGAAACACAATGTATGATGTAAGACCACAGTCAATTAAAAATCCATTCGTAGACATCTAAATTCGTGAATGTAAGTCAATAAATGTGCATAAATTTAGGTTTTGTATTTGTCCTGTTTTCCAACTCATACATACGTGTAGAAATCAATTATTTTACCTATGAGAATACCCATAAATAAATATTAATACAAATAAAAATACTTGTATTAACAAGTATTTTAGATAGGTTTTATGGAGAGAGTATTTTTCCAGAAGTTCGACACACATCAGTCACATTTAGAAACTGGCTCTAAGCCATCTGCTTGATCTGTTTTGAATTGAGTGAGGAGGATCCTCTTAAACTTATCATGTCTTGCCTTATTTGCTTGCTCTGTTCATAAGGAAAACATTTAACAACATCTAATAATTACATTGTTATTATTATTATTATTATTATTACTATTTTACATTTGAACTCAGTGACAAGAATGATGCACTACTGAGATGTGACTTTTTTTCTTCAGAATGCCTTCGATGTGTTGGGCTTTACTCAAGAAGAAAAAAACTCAGTGTACAAGCTCACTGGTGCCATCATGCACTATGGCAACATGAAGTTTAAGCAGCGGCCTCGCGAGGAGCAAGCAGAGGCCGATGGCACCGAGGGTGAGAAAAGAACTCTGAAATTTGTAAGCATGCAGAAACTTGATGTGTATTCAGCATTGCTGTTTGTGTGTTTTTTTTAGATGCTGACAAATCAGCGTATCTGATGGGCCTAAACTCTGCTGACCTCATCAAAGGTCTCTGTCACCCAAGAGTCAAAGTGGGGAATGAGTGGGTCACCAAGGGACAAAATGTTGCCCAGGTAAAACAAAAAGACAGCCTTAAAACAGTTTAATTTGTGGGTTTGTATATAATATCTCCATTTTATATTCTCTGAGGCAAATATACTCCAAACTAAACTTGAACCTTTCTTTTTTAAATGTGGCTTACGGTCCATTTCACAGGTGTACTATGCTGTTGGAGCTTTGTCCAAAGCTGTTTATGAGAAGATGTTTCTGTGGATGGTCATGAGAATCAACCAGTCACTGGAGACAAAGCAGCCTCGTCAGTACTTCATTGGAGTGCTGGACATTGCTGGGTTTGAGATCTTTGATGTAAGTTATCTTGCTTGCAAATAATGATCAGATCTACAAGTAATCTAAATGGAACAATTAACGTATTTTCTTTCTTTTTTAGTTCAACACATTTGAGCAGCTGTGCATCAACTTCACCAATGAAAAACTGCAACAGTTTTTCAACCACCACATGTTTGTGCTGGAGCAGGAAGAGTACAAGAAAGAGGGGATTGAATGGACTTTCATTGACTTTGGTATGGATCTGCAGGCCTGTATTGACCTGATTGAAAAGGTGAGAATCAGAATATTAAATATATGGAGAAAGTAAAAGGTCATTTGTGTTTCAAACCACTTTCATTACCCTTTCAGCCCATGGGAATCATGTCCATCCTCGAAGAGGAGTGCATGTTTCCCAAAGCCTCTGATGCTACATTTAAAGCTAAGCTTTATGACAATCATCTGGGAAAATCGAGCAACTTCCAGAAACCCAGGATTGTTAAAGGCAAACCAGAGGCCCATTTTGCCCTGGTCCACTATGCTGGAACTGTTGATTATAATATCAACAACTGGCTGGTGAAGAACAAGGATCCTCTGAATGAGACCGTTGTTGGGCTGTACCAGAAGTCTACACTCAAGCTGCTTGCTACTCTCTTTGCAAATTATGCAGGAGCCGATTCAGGTATTCCACCATGAGTATTTTGCTTTGTAGAAAATGGATAAGCATAGCATGCTTGCATTAACGTAAAATACTAATTCTACGCATTTCACATTAAAGCAATGTCTGAAGCCAGTGAGGGTAAAAAAGAAAAGAAGAAGAAAGGATCATCGTTTCAGACCGTGTCTGCTCTCCATAGGGTAGAGTATGCATTACTTCATTTCCGGTAAATGTATGGCTTAAAAATCCAAATTCTATATATTTTTGCATATCCATATTACAGGAGAACCTGAATAAGTTAATGACCAATCTGAGGTCTACCCACCCTCACTTTGTACGCTGCATCATCCCCAACGAGACCAAGACTCCTGGGGCCATGGAGAATCCTCTGGTGATGCACCAGCTGCGCTGTAATGGTGTGCTGGAAGGCATCAGGATCTGCAGGAAAGGCTTCCCCAACAGGATCCTCTATGGGGACTTCAAGCAGAGGTATTACCTTACTATGTAGCTTAGTACGTCCCACAAGCCTTACTCTGCAAAGTCCAGCTAAGAAATATATAATTTCCCAGATATCGTATCTTGAATCCTGCTGCCATACCTGAGGGACAGTTCATTGACAGCAGGAAGGGAGCCGAAAAACTTCTCGGATCTCTTGATATTGATCATAACCAGTACAAGTTTGGGCACACAAAGGTACCGCCTGGATTTTCTAAGACAAAAGAGAACAAAAGATATGAAATACGACACAGACGGGCAAAAATAGGTAACTTTTTAAAATTAAATGCCACATTTAGGTGTTCTTCAAGGCTGGACTGCTGGGTCTACTCGAGGAGATGAGAGATGAGCGTCTTTCCAAAATCATCACTGCAATTCAAGCCAGGTCTCGTGGTCTTTTGTCTCGCATAGAGTATCAGAAGATGGTGGAGCGCAGGTTTGTTTCATTCAACTTACAATGTTCTTTACACATTACACAGTTATCTGCTTGTGGTCATATTTTCAATAAAAGTGTTTTAATATAAATAAATAAATATATATATATATATATATATATATATATATATATATATTTTTTTTTTTTTTTTTTTTTTTTTTTTTTTAAAAAGGGGGTCCCTTTTTGGTATCCCTGGGAAACCTCCTGCCTTCTTGGNCCCCTCTATACACCAATCCTAATTCAGATCATTATAAAAAATTTATCACATTCAATTTCGAATTCTCTTAGACCTACTCTGGGCTGTTCTGTGTGACTGTCAACCCCTACAAGTGGCTGCCAGTCTACAACCAAGAGGTGGTCGTTGCCTACAGAGGAAAGAAGAGGAGCGAAGCTCCTCCTCACATCTTCTCCATCTCTGACAATGCCTACCAGTACATGCTGACAGGTCATTTATTTTCAATGAACATCACATTGTCAGTTGAGTTAAGGTAAAAAAGAGTAAGCCCTTCAGTAATCCTTTCTTCTCTTTTTTCAGACAGAGAAAATCAGTCCATTCTCATCACGTATGTTAACAATTAATTTGTAATCCTCAAAAATACCATGTTGTCAGAACTTTGGTAAAATGTAGATTTTCTGCTCTTGTTTCTGCCTTTATTTCAGCAAAAATGTGATTGGTACTGCATCTTCAGAAAATATTTTTTTAGTAGGGAACACAGTACCTTCCTCAAGAATTCAAACACTGAACTTTTCCCATTCTAATTACAATAAAGCACAATGTTCTTTGTATTTCACTAGGATTTTAAATGATAGACCTTCAAGATTTTATAACAACTAAAAGTCAGAAAGGTGGAGTATGCAGTTCCCATTAACCAATATTATATAGGACCAACTTTCTCTACAGTTTAGGCTCCTAGTCTTTTGGAATATGTCTGTGCCAGCTTTACACCTTTTGCAAAGCTGCTACAGACGTTTTGCTCGTTCTTTTGCATGAAGTAGCTCATGCTCAGTCAGATTGCATGGATTATCTCTAGACATAAGTTTTCAACTCCTGTCAGAAATTCCTTAATTAAACTTCAGTTGAACTTTGACTGGACCACTGAATAACATGGGTATGGTTTGCTGAAAACAGCTCAACTGTAGCTCACTCCATCCAGCTTTCCAACTCTGATCAGATGCTCAGATCCTGATCCCATAACATAATGCTGGTACCATAATTCTGTTTATGATGTCCTCTGAATGGCTTGTAGCAAACTACCAACATGACCTCTTATGGCTTTCTGTCTTCTTGACAGTCTTCTATAAATACCAGATTTGCACAGAGCACAACTACCAGCTAGCCTGTCAAATAATTCTCTTAGCTGAGCTGTGGATCTCTGCAGCTGTCATGGAATTACCATGGGTCTCTTAGCTGCTTCTAAATAACTCCCTTCTCAACATGCTTGTGAGTTTAGATAGACAACCATGTCTTGGTAGGATTGCATCCCTGCTATGCTCTTTCAGTGTTTAGATAGAGGACTGGACAGAGCTTTGTGAGATGTCCAAACCTGGGATTGTTTTATGATCTCGGCTTTAAGCGCCCCCATAAATGCATCACAACAGTGTTTGTTCAATAGTGTTCAATAGTGATAAATCCTTGGAGGTTTTATCCAGATCAGTTATATTTATACCGAGATTGATTATACAGAGGCAGACTTTACTTACTGATTAGGTGTCTAATGAATGCAGTTGGTTGCCAACAAAGGTACAAATGTATGGTACACTTTTCACATTTTCCTCTCTTTTCCTATCCCTCTTCACATACACTACTCTCTGTTGGTCTATCACACAAAATCCCGATAAATACATAGAAGGTTGTGATAGTGAAATGATTAAATGTTTTAAAAAAGGTTAAGAACATGTTTACAAGTAACCATATCATATGTATTACATTGATTAGTTCGTTTTAGTTTGATAATAGTGGATGTGAAGCTGTGTTATTATTTATAGCGTTGGATGCCATCTTTTCCACCTAATAAAGCCTTTTGCTTTGTGTCTTCAGTGGAGAATCTGGTGCTGGGAAAACTGTTAACACCAAGAGAGTCATTCAGTACTTCGCCAGCATTGCAGCTGGAGGTGGGAAAAAGGACACAGGCTCTGAGAAAAAGGTGATACTTCTGAATTTGCAGACTGTCAGCCTTTAGACGCACGTTTGCACTTCTTTAACAGCAAGTTTCATTTTGGTAGGGTACATTGGAGGATCAAATCATCCAATGCAACCCAGCATTAGAGGCCTTTGGGAATGCAAAAACCATCAGAAATGATAACTCTTCCAGATTTGTAAGTTCCTCTCTGTAAAGACTCTTCTCCCATTGCATAAATCACAATATAACTTTTCTTCTCATCTTGTGTTTTAGGGAAAATTTATCCGTATTCATTTTGCAGCCAGTGGAAAGCTGGCTTCAGCTGATATTGAGACATGTAAGTGGTGCCTTCTTTTTATTTAAGTTTGCTTTTACATCCAAAATGACTGTCATTCTACCTGCATGATGCAAATCCCTTTACAGATCTGCTAGAGAAGTCCAGAGTAACCTTTCAGCTTAAGGCTGAGAGAGATTACCACATCTTCTATCAAATTCTGTCTCAGAAGAAGCCTGAGCTGCTTGGTATATAAAAACATCACATTTTCAAATCAGTACAAATTGATTTCGCATCATTGCATAATGTACTTATAAGTCATTTTTTTGGCTTACTTTACAGAAATGCTCCTCATTACAAACAACCCCTATGACTACGCCTTCATCTCCCAAGGAGAGACGACGGTAGCCTCCATCAATGATGCAGAAGAGCTGCTCGCAACTGATGTGAGTAGGAGTTACTTTACAGAGTAATTAGAATATTTGATACATAATATTGTACTATAACTTCATTTTAGAGCAGGTATTATATATGGTTTATATGATCCAGCAAATACTTAATCCCATAGGTAAAAAAACATTTTCTTTTATACAGGAGGCCTTTGATGTATTGGGCTTCACTCAAGAGGAGAAGAACGGCATTTACAAACTGACTGGTGCCATTATGCACTTTGGTAACATGAAGTTCAAGAACAAGCAGCGTGAAGAGCAGGCCGAGGCAGATGGCACTGAAGGTGAGAGAGGAGTTCTATAACTTGGAAACTTGTTAGGAAAATTATGTTAATTAATCTATAATTCATGTTTTTAATTTTAGATGCTGACAAATCAGCTTACCTGATGGGCCTGAACTCTGCTGACCTCATCAAAGGTCTCTGTCACCCCAGAGTCAAAGTAGGGAATGAGTGGGTCACCAAGGGACAAAATGTTCAACAGGTAGGGATTAAACACAGCCAGCTAAATCACCTTCTATTATTTACATGGAGACTCGTCACACATTATGCATAGACCACGCACACTGGAATATGAACATTACTGTTTTTTTTTAAAGTTTATATTTCTTTATTTTTAGGTGTATTATGCGGTTGGAGCTCTGGCTAAGGCAGTGTATGAGAAGATGTTCCTGTGGATGGTGGTGAGAATCAACCACTCACTCGACACCAGGCAGCCTCGCCAGTACTTCATTGGAGTGCTGGACATTGCTGGATTTGAGATCTTTGATGTGAGACTCATCTACTCATAATTTTACTATATGTGCAACACCTGGAAAGCAATGCTGGTAAGAAGGATGAGTACTAAAAAATATTGTTGTCAACTTCCAGTTCAATACATTCGAGCAGCTGTGCATCAACTTCACCAACGAAAAACTGCAACAGTTTTTCAACCACCACATGTTTGTGCTGGAGCAGGAAGAGTACAAGAAGGAGGGGATTGAATGGACTTTCATTGACTTTGGTATGGATCTGCAGGCCTGTATTGACCTGATTGAAAAGGTGAGAATCAGAACATTAAATATACGGAGAAAGTAAAAGGTCATTTGTGTTTCAAACCACTTTCATTACCCTTTCAGCCCATGGGTATCATGTCCATCCTCGAAGAGGAGTGCATGTTTCCCAAAGCCTCTGATGCTACATTTAAAGCTAAGCTTTATGACAATCATCTGGGAAAATCGAGCAACTTCCAGAAACCCAGGATTGTTAAAGGCAAACCAGAGGCCCATTTTGCCCTGGTCCACTATGCTGGAACTGTTGATTATAATATCAACAACTGGCTGGTGAAGAACAAGGATCCTCTGAATGAGACCGTTGTTGGGCTGTACCAGAAGTCTACACTCAAACTGCTTGGTACTCTCTTTGCAAATTATGCAGGAGCCGATTCAGGTAAAGGGACTTTCTTTCAGAACTAAGATTGAAAAAGTTATTTCTGTTTGTCTGTGTTTGTCTAATATATAGACTTTTGTAATGCTAAATAGCTGAAAGTGGAAAAGGGGGCAAAGGAGGAGGGAAGAAGAAGGGATCATCCTTTCAAACTGTATCTGCCCTTCACAGGGTAAGTAAAGTCAAATATCTGAGAGTCAAAACTGATTTCCACTCAGTAATTCAGATATTTTGATGTTAACACAGACTAAATGTTCAGCATTGTATTTAATGTCATGCACAGGAGAACCTGAATAAGTTGATGACCAACCTGAGGTCTACCCACCCCCACTTTGTACGCTGCATCATCCCCAACGAGACCAAGACTCCTGGGGCTATGGAGAACCCTCTGGTGATGCACCAGCTGCGCTGTAATGGTGTGCTGGAAGGCATCAGGATCTGCAGGAAAGGCTTCCCCAACAGGATCCTCTATGGGGACTTCAAGCAGAGGTATTACCTTACTATGTAACTTAGTACGTCCCACAAGCCTTACTCTACAATGTCCAGTTAAATATATGATTTCCCAGATATCGTATCTTGAATCCTGCTGCCATCCCTGAGGGACAGTTTATTGACAGCAGGAAGGGAGCCGAAAAACTTCTCGGATCTCTTGATATTGACCATAACCAGTACAAGTTTGGGCACACTAAGGTAAATAAAACACTAAAAGTCAGAACTACAGACCAAAAGTTGTATTTACCATTCAATAGACTGCAGGAAATGATTTGTAGTGATTCCATATATATTAGTAGTTGAAGTTTAAGATGACACTCTAAGTCTATTCCAATTTTGGGACGTATTCGATTAACAATTTCATAACTAAAAAGGTTGTTGCAAGACAGAGTTGTCTCTCGAAGGTTACAAATACATTGTACAGGTATCTTAATAAATAGTACATATTTACATCTTCTTCCATGTCCTTAAAGGTGTTCTTTAAAGCTGGTCTTCTTGGTCAACTGGAGGAGATGAGGGACGATCGCTTGTCACTCATTATCACTGGAATCCAGGCGAGATCTAGAGGTTTACTTGCAAGAGTTGAATTCCAGAAGATTGTCGAAAGAAGGTATGGACTGAGACCTTTAAAATAACATAAAATACAAGAACTTCACAACTTTAAAATTACTATAACAACAGGAATTCATTTTTTACAGGGATTCGCTACTCGTAATCCAGTGGAACATCCGCGCCTTCATGGGGGTCAAGAATTGGCCCTGGATGAAGTTGTACTTCAAGATCAAACCTCTCCTGAGATCTGCTGAAGCAGAAAAGGAGATGGCCAACATGAAGGAAGAATTCCTGAAACTGAAAGAGGCCTATGCAAAATCTGAAGCTCGCAGAAAAGAGCTGGAGGAGAAAACTGTCTCTCTTCTTCAGGAGAAAAATGACCTGCAGCTCCAGGTCCAAGCTGTAAGTCTCCCAGCATCACGTGTATTCACAATAAGACAAAACATATTTGTATTGACTATTGCTGCTCAAACAATTTTATAAATATAATGACCATTTAGGAGCAAGATAATCTTGCTGATGCAGAGGAGAGGTGTGAGGGGCTGATCAAACACAAAATTCAAATGGAAGCAAAAGCCAAAGAGCTTTCTGAGAGACTGGAGGACGAAGAGGAAATAAATGCTGAATTGACAGCTAAGAAGAGGAAGCTGGAGGATGAATGCTCTGAGTTAAAGAAGGATATTGATGACTTGGAGCTAACTCTAGCAAAAGTGGAGAAAGAGAAGCATGCTACTGAGAACAAGGTCCGGAATTGTGACTTTGTATTATAGTTAAAACAAACGGGAACTATTTAGTGAATAATCCAAGTTTTAATTTTCTTATTTGCTTAATTTACAGGTAAAAAATCTTGTTGAAGAGATGGCTGCTTTGGATGAAATCATTGCCAAACTCACAAAGGAGAAAAAAGCTTTACAGGAAGCTCATCAACAAACCCTGGATGACCTGCAGAGTGAGGAAGACAAAGTCAACACTCTGACCAAGGCCAAGGCAAAGCTGGAGCAGCAAGTGGATGATGTGAGACTTTAATGGTCAAATGTCAGAATTCCAACTAATGTACACATCTGTTAGGATAACAAAGATTACTGTCTAATTTTTAAATAATTGTCAGCTTGAGGGATCTCTTGAGCAAGAGAAGAAGATTAGACTGGACCTCGAGAGAGCAAAAAGAAAGCTGGAGGGAGACTTAAAGTTGACTCTGGAAAGTCTAATGGACGTTGAGAATGACAAGCAACAACTTGAAGAGCGTCTCAAAAAGTAAGAATATTTGAACAACTTATTTGATCTAAACAAATAATCTAAAAATATACCCAATATGCTGGATTTATAAATTTGCTTTTTCAAAACAGGAAAGACTTTGAACTAAGTCAACTGAATAACAAAATTGAGGATGAACAAGCTATTGCCATTCAGCTTCAGAAGAAACTGAAAGAACTTCAAGTAATCAATAGGCCATAACGCATTTGAAAAGTAGGCAAAACAATGAATAAAGTCTGTAAACATAAGAATTATCTTCCAACAGGCCCGCATTGAAGAGCTGGAGGAAGAGCTTGAAGCAGAACGAGCTGCTCGAGCCAAGGTGGAGAAGCAGAGAGCAGATTTGGCTAGAGAGTTAGAGGAGATCAGTGAGAGACTGGAGGAGGCTGGAGGAGCAACAGCCGCCCAGATTGAGATGAACAAGAAGAGGGAGGCCGAGTTCCAGAAACTCCGCAGAGACCTCGAAGAGGCCACCCTGCACCACGAAGCCACTACTGCCACACTCAGGAAGAAACAAGC
>NW_015114372.1:124486-128593 GCF_001443285.1 Poecilia latipinna | reverse complement strand
CTGCAGAATGAGATCGAAGATCTCATGGTGGATGTGGAGAGGTCTAATGCTGCTGCTGCTGCTCTGGACAAGAAGCAAAGGAACTTTGACAAGGTGAAGTGCTGTTAGTTTACATACCATGAAGTAGAGTCATCATATCTGGGGTAGACTAGCTAATGTTGAAAGGTGAATATGACTATGCTTCAAGTTCTCTTCCATTAAAGAGAATGATGATTATTGTTCACCTGTCTTTCCTCTGCAGGTTTTGTCCGAGTGGAAGCAGAAATATGAAGAGTCTCAGTGTGAGCTGGAAAACTCCCAGAAGGACGCAAGAGCATTGAGCACTGAGCTTTTCAAACTTAAAAACTCCTATGAAGAGTCTCTGGACCATCTGGAGACCATGAAGAGGGAGAACAAGAATCTGCAGGGTAAGATCTACAGCAAAGGTTTGAAAAAAATGTTCTGTGTGAAATTGTACCACCCAATTATTTTACTCTGCTTGGTGTCACACAGAGGAAATTTCTGACCTCACTGAGCAACTTGGTGAGAGTGGAAAAAATATCCATGAACTGGAAAAGCTTCGAAAACAGCTGGAACAAGAAAAGAGTGAGATTCAGTCTGCACTTGAAGAAGCGGAGGTACATACCCTTGTTAAATGATAAAAGGCATTTGAAAAGAACATCATTATGTGCTGTAAACCTCTGTATGTTTCTTTCCACTAGGCTTCCCTGGAACATGAAGAGGGCAAGATTTTAAGGGCCCAGTTGGAATTCAATCAAATCAAAGCTGATATTGAACGTAAACTGGCTGAGAAAGATGAGGAGATGGAGCAGTGCAAGAGGAACCTACAGAGGACAATCGACACCCTGCAGAGTTCTCTTGAGGCCGAATGCCGCAGCAGGAATGAAGCCCTTCGTCTGAAAAAGAAGATGGAGGGAGACCTCAACGAGATGGAGATCCAGCTTAGCCAAGCCAACAGGCAGGCGGCTGAGTCCCAGAAACAACTCAAGTCTGTTCATGCACATCTGAAGGTAAACTCAAACAGAAGAAACTAATTTTCAAGACATACTCTAAAAATACATGTATGCGCTCACAGTTATTGCCATTCTGTAAAGGATTGCCAAATTCAGCTGGATGAGTCGGTTCGGGCCAACGATGATTTCAAAGAGAACATGGCCATCGTTGAAAGACGCAACAACCTGCTTCAGGCAGAACTGGAGGAACTGAGGGCCGCTTTGGAGCAAACCGAACGAAGCCGCAAGCTTGCTGAGCAAGAGCTGCTGGATGTTAGTGAGCGGGTGCAGCTACTGCACTCACAGGTGAGGCTACATCTCAAAGGTAACGATACTTTCTGTATGGAAAAATAACAGCTTCACAAACTCTCAAATATCTCATTTTAAAATCATGCAGAACACTAGCCTGATAAACCAGAAGAAGAAGCTGGAGGGTGATACAGTCCAGCTTCAATCTGAAGTGGAGGACTCGCTACAGGAATGCAGAAATGCTGAAGAGAAGGCCAAGAAGGCCATCACTGATGCTGCCATGATGGCTGAGGAGCTGAAGAAAGAGCAGGACACCAGCGCTCACCTGGAGCGCATGAAGAAGAACATGGAGCAGACCATCAAAGATCTGCAGCACCGTCTGGATGAAGCTGAACAGATCGCCATGAAGGGAGGCAAGAAGCAGGTCCAGAAGCTNAATAAAAAAAAAATTTTTAATTTTTTTTTTAATTTTTTTATAATTTTTTTTTTTTTTTTTTTTTTTTTTTTTTTTTTTTTTTAAACAGGGATGCCCTATTGGTAATCCAGTGGAACATCCGTGCCTTCATGGGGGTCAAGAATTGGCCCTGGATGAAGTTGTTCTTCAAGATCAAACCTCTCCTGAGATCTGCTGAAGCAGAAAAGGAGATGGCCAACATGAAGGAAGAATTCCTGAAACTGAAAGAGGCCTATGCAAAATCTGAAGCTCGCAGAAAAGAGCTGGAGGAGAAAACTGTCTCTCTTCTTCAGGAGAAAAATGACCTGCAGCTCCAGGTCCAAGCTGTAAGTCTCCCAGCATCACGTGTATTCACAATAAGACAAAACATATTTGTATTGACTATTGCTGCTCAAACAATTTTATAAATATAATGACCATTTAGGAGCAAGATAATCTTGCTGATGCAGAGGAGAGGTGTGAGGGGCTGATCAAACACAAAATTCAAATGGAAGCAAAAGCCAAAGAGCTTTCTGAGAGACTGGAGGACGAAGAGGAAATAAATGCTGAATTGACAGCTAAGAAGAGGAAGCTGGAGGATGAATGCTCTGAGTTAAAGAAGGATATTGATGACTTGGAGCTAACTCTAGCAAAAGTGGAGAAAGAGAAGCATGCTACTGAGAACAAGGTCCGGAATTGTGACTTTGTATTATAGTTAAAACAAACGGGAACTATTTAGTGAATAATCCAAGTTTTAATTTTCTTATTTGCTTAATTTACAGGTAAAAAATCTTGTTGAAGAGATGGCTGCTTTGGATGAAATCATTGCCAAACTCACAAAGGAGAAAAAAGCTTTACAGGAAGCTCATCAACAAACCCTGGATGACCTGCAGAGTGAGGAAGACAAAGTCAACACTCTGACCAAGGCCAAGGCAAAGCTGGAGCAGCAAGTGGATGATGTGAGACTTTAATGGTCAAATGTCAGAATTCCAACTAATGTACACATCTGTTAGGATAACAAAGATTACTGTCTAATTTTTAAATAATTGTCAGCTTGAGGGATCTCTTGAGCAAGAGAAGAAGATTAGACTGGACCTCGAGAGAGCAAAAAGAAAGCTGGAGGGAGACTTAAAGTTGACTCTGGAAAGTCTAATGGACGTTGAGAATGACAAGCAACAACTTGAAGAGCGTCTCAAAAAGTAAGAATATTTGAACAACTTATTTGATCTAAACAAATAATCTAAAAATATACCCAATATGCTGGATTTATAAATTTGCTTTTTCAAAACAGGAAAGACTTTGAACTAAGTCAACTGAATAACAAAATTGAGGATGAACAAGCTATTGCCATTCAGCTTCAGAAGAAACTGAAAGAACTTCAAGTAATCAATAGGCCATAACGCATTTGAAAAGTAGGCAAAACAATGAATAAAGTCTGTAAACATAAGAATTATCTTCCAACAGGCCCGCATTGAAGAGCTAGAGGAAGAGCTTGAAGCAGAACGAGCTGCTCGAGCCAAGGTGGAGAAGCAGAGAGCAGACTTGGCTAGAGAGTTAGAGGAGATCAGTGAGAGACTGGAGGAGGCTGGAGGAGCAACAGCCGCCCAGATTGAGATGAACAAGAAGAGGGAGGCCGAGTTCCAGAAACTCCGCAGAGACCTCGAAGAGGCCACCCTGCACCACGAAGCCACTACTGCCACACTCAGGAAGAAACAAGCAGACACTGTTGCTGACCTGGGAGAGCAGATTGACAACCTGCAGAGAGTCAAGCAGAAGCTGGAGAAAGAGAAGAGCGAGCTCAAACTGGAGCTGGATGATGTGGTCTCCAATATGGAGCAGATTGTCAAGGCCAAGGTCAGCTAACCCAATGTTTTCTTGTTGTTGGCTGAACAACAATGTTTTCTTGTTGTTGGCTGAAAATCTTGGTCTTGTCTTGTCCCACATGGTGACGATTATTCATACTTGTATTTACTTTCTTTCAGAACAATTTGGAGAAAATGTGTCGGTCTCTTGAGGATCAGCTGAATGAATATAAAACCAAATCAGAAGAGGGACAGCGTACCATCAATGACTTCACCATGCAGAAAGCTAAGCTTCAAACTGAAAATGGTATAAACAAGCACTTTAAACCTCTTGAAAAGTGTATATAAACTGTATCAATTTAAAACCTAATTTTTAAATTTATTCTCAGGTGAACTTATAAGGCAGCTTGAGGAAAAGGATTCCTTAGTGTCTCAACTCACCAGAGGAAAGCAGTCTTACACACAACAACTTGAAGACCTCAAAAGACAACTGGAAGAGGAAATCAAGGTAACTGGGAACCAAGAGACTCCATTAAATAGAGATGATTTATTGACAGCGACTATATCCTTTCATATACTTTCTTTTCAGGCCAAGAATGCATTAGCCCATGCGGTGCAGTCTGCTCGCCAT
>NW_015114372.1:100469-118964 GCF_001443285.1 Poecilia latipinna | reverse complement strand
AAGAACATGGAGCAGACCATCAAAGATCTGCAGCACCGTCTGGATGAAGCTGAACAGATCGCCATGAAGGGAGGCAAGAAGCAGGTCCAGAAGCTCGAGGCCAGGGTGAGTGAAATCACTGAACATATAATACAAATTTGAGCTGAAACATAGAGAAATTTATGACTGAAACCTCATCTACCTGTTATTTAGATAAAACATTTTTTATAGATTTGCAGCATTTTACATTTATCTCCTTTGCTCTTTATACAACAGAGAAAATAAAGATATTATGTCTTGTTGTATCCAGGTGAGAGAGCTTGAGAACGAAGTGGAGTCAGAGCAGAAGAAAAGTGGAGAAGCAGTAAAAGGAATGCGCAAATATGAGAGACGCATCAAGGAGCTCACATATCAGGTAAAATTTTCAATTTGGAAATATTTGTACAATCCAAGTAAGGATCCGTCTTTACCAAGCATTTTTAATTGAACCGATAAGAGTTTAAATATGTTCCATCAGACTATAAACATTCAGACTAGAAGAATCAGGCTAAAGAGAACGTAGTATCCATAAATCATGTTTTACATTCCCATTCAATGATCTCTGCAGACCGAGGAGGACCGCAAGAATGTTGCACGTCTGCAGGATCTGGTTGACAAACTGCAGCTTAAAGTGAAGGCATATAAAAGAGCTGCTGAGGAATCTGTAAGTTTGGGATTTCCTAGAAATGTGGTAGACTTAGGACGAACATGCACTTTATTGCTTCAATGTTTGACAGTTTTCTGCAAAACAGACCTTAAAGCGCTTACTCAGGAGTGCAATGCTGTTGTATCTTGCAGGAGGAGCAAGCCAACACTCATATGAGCAAGTTCCGCAAGCTGCAACATGAGCTTGACGAGGCTGAAGAGAGAGCTGACATTGCTGAGTCTCAGGTCAACAAGCTCCGTGCCAAGAGCCGTGATGTGGGGTCAAAGGTCAGAGACTTCACCAGACTTGAACACAAAAAATAATTAAATGTGGTAATGCACTTTTTGTTTGTTTTTCTGAAGGCAGTGTTTCTATCTACTGCAGTTTCAATACTAAGAACAAGTAGAAAAGGAATAATTACATTTTTCCATGAAAGTAATGTAAATAAAATACCTTAACTTCATGCAAAAACATCCACTTAATATATTTTGACATCTATTTCAGTAACAAAAACAATTACTTAAGTGATATTTATCAAGGTGGCCAAGTTTTAATTATAGTGATATTGAGTGAGCCTGTGAATGAGTGTGTAAAAAGAATCAAACAAAATAATCAGACCAGTCTGTTTTACAGATAAATTTAATTCTGTGATTTTCTTGTTTAATGAGCAGTGTTAGTGAATTTTACCTGGTTATTTGTAACACTTTAACAAAGAGAATGTTGATATTAAACTTATGGTAGAAGTACGTACTTGTGCTTTTTCCTTCTTCATGTATTTCATAACAGGAGTAAGCATGGGCCACTAAAAGCTGAACTCAAAAAATATTGCCTTTCTCTAAGTGTTTTTGACAATAAATCAGCTCCAAATGTTCCTGTTTTAGATCAGTTATGTTTATCAGAACTATTCCTATCATCTAAATGCCAGAAAATTCTGAATTTTTTCTTCAGAATTTTATTTCCTTTAAAATCCAAAGTTTAAATAAATGTCCCTTATTTCTTGGGACTGGCTTTAAACTCTACATTTTGGATAGATGTTTTGGGAATCCTTCCACAAGCTTCTCACAATCATTTTCTGGGACCTCCCTTCTTTTTAACAACATGATGGCTGAACATTAGAAAGTGTTTTACATGTTTACATGTAATCCTTTGAACAAATGAATACAGGCATCTGGAAATTGCACACAAGAGTAAACCACACTTGTGGGTATATTACATAATGCTCTTACATATATTTTTGGATGATTTGGATAAGCAAAATGTTGTGAACTGACCAATTAGAACCTCACAAGGCCATATGGTCACCTGGGCTTTCCTAATGTTTAAATCCACACTAAACTTGTTGCATGTAAAGTTTTGACTTTGAAAAAAAAATAACAAAAAACTGTTTAAAAAAATCTAGTCATCATTATTAAGTAAAGAGAGATAATTTTGTTAAACCGAACTGACAAAAAACAGGAACAGTTAAGTCAGATTTATTTTCAGACAGTGAGAGAAAATGAATCTTTTTACACAGTGCATGAAAACATCTGGTTTCAACTGTAGATGTGGAGCTAATTATATTTTAGATGATTACTTTTCAAGTACAGGTCTGAGTGTTGGCTAGATAGTGAGTTAGGTGGTGAAAACAAAACGAGAAAGAGCAGAAAACAGTCAGCGACAGGACTTCATGTAGCTGTCCAACTGGTTTGTTCATTAGTCTTTTTGCATTAATAGCTTTCATGCAATTAGTACGGTATTCAATGTGTTAGTATACTTGTCAGCGTATGTGTTAAAATAGTTGATTTTAGACGGATGAAATTATTACCTTTCAGATTAGCAATGGAAAATGTGAAGAAGAAATTCTGTAACATAAATTTGCTTCTCTTCAGTAATATGTGTTTATTTCATTTATTTTCATTATGATCTGCATTATTCAGTCCCATAACTTTCTACAGTTAGAAACTGGGCGACTGTGGCTCTGTGGGAAGAGTCTTGTGATCGGAAGGTTGTAGGTTCAATTCCAGCTTCTTCCTGCTTCATGTCGATGTGCCCTAGTGCAAGGCACTTAACCCCAAATTGCCTACCGCTCTGTGTCTTGGTGTATACATTTGTGAGTGCGAATGGGTGAGTGTGACTCTCGTGTAAAGCGCTTTGAGTGGTCAAAATGATTGGAAAAGCACTATATAAGTTCAGTCCATATTCCATTTACATTATTTCTCAGTGAAACAATTTATACACAAGACATTGTGCCTCAATAAAATACATTATATAGTTACAAAGAAAGTAATGAAAACAATGTTATGATTATTTCACAACACATATTATTTAAACTCTGTGGGCCATTTTGTGTAACCCTTTCTGGATTTACTCAATGTTTAGTTACTAATCCATCACTTATTGTTCCCTTTTTGTCATTCTTCATCACAGAAAGGACTAGATGAGGAATGAAACAATGATGGCCGCCTCAGACCTTCGGGATCTTCTATGATGTTGTCCCCCTTGTCTGCAATGTAACTGTAGAATAAAGCAAAATGCATTCAAATTAACAAAAGGAGTCCTTCTTCATTGTTTACAGCAGAAAAAATGTTCAATGACAACTCTGACCAAAAGAATACCAATACATAATTTAAACTACAAAATAAAGAAATGGCCAGTGAGTATGCACTTTATGCTTAAGCCACAATCTTTAATGTATTTGGAGAACTTTATGCCAATAGTGTATTCCATTGCTTTTAGGACTCACTGAATAAATACTGTTGATTTGGGTATTATTTCATTTCCGTATTTAGCTGCTTCATGAAGGCATCCAAGGTTCGTCAGAAAACATTAATGAACAACCAACATCATGAAGATTAACGTAAACAGCTGACATATTGAAGATAAAGTCATTGAGAGGTTGAAAGCTGTGTGACCAAGGAACAAAAATGTCCCAAGCTTTGAGCATCTCACAGAGTGAGACCGACCAAGCCATGGTTATGAATGAGACATGCAGCACTGGAAGAGGAATGGGAGCAAAGAACAAAGAAAACGTGTGAGCTTATATACAGAGGAAAGCGTAGAGAACGACACTGAAAGCAGATGTGGTAATCAGTTAACTGGGAGGCTCTTGAGGAGAGCAAATACATAAACTACAAACCCAGGGAATGAGACTGTCATTGATCCAATAAATCCATAATGGTAAAAAGGACAGAGCTAAGAAATTAAACATAAAGGAATGAACTAATCAGGCAATTCCTTACAAACAATAAGGAATCCATAGAAATGTGTTCAGAGAAAAATTAATTGTATAAGGCAAGATCTCTTAAATAATATTAAAGAAGTCAAAACCTAAAGACCTAAGGATCATGACATAGACTGACAGGCTGGGCAATAATTAAAGAAGGAACCAAAAAGCAGATGGTAATCTGTCCACAGGAAAATTATTAGGAAATCTCCTCCATAAATTTGGCTCTTATGGAAGACTAGCAAGAAGAAGCTCATGTGAGTTTCCATTTTCAGTTTAGGACAAAACAATGGATGTAAAATATTTTCTATTTTCTGAATAGAGGTAAATACTTACCATCTTTGTACAGCTAATCAATGCCCTATGTTCACAAACATAAGGGGCATGAATTAGGTGGATAGATTCTGCCCCCATGTGTTGACAACATGTGTTGCAGATATTTTCTGAATGCCTAATGGTCCCCCAAACACACTTCCCCCCCAAAAACGGCAAAGTATTTAATTAGTATTAAGCACACATTTACTGTTAAATAAAGAGCCCAAAAAGTCTTGGGAAAAAGATAAATGTCCCTTTAAATTTTAGGGGTAATTATATGTATCTAAAGAATTGGGAGTGTACTTTGTGTTTGTTACAAACTTTGTTCTTTTTTTCTTTGTTTAAAATTATGTGAAGTGTGTTCTTGTACACTTTATACAAGATTAATGTAGCTTCAGAACCTGGTAAAATAGGATATCTAGGAATTAAAACTCTTGATTTGAGAGGGGGTATTTTGTTTTTACCATGTCTGCAGGTGTGTACATCATTTATGAGAGCAATATGAAGAAGCTCTGGGGTGTTAGTAGCACAGGGGCAAATGAAAGCCATGGTGAGTTGGGGATGTAACTTCACTTTGTTTTATCCCCCTGCATAGCAGTAATGTTTACATTCACAGAGAAAAGGGGCGTCTTCGACGTTAAACCAGTCGAAGACAATACAAGAATCTAAGGTGGTGAATACGTCCTTAAAAAACCCCAAACATTTGATCAATTTATTTTGCACTGAAAACATTTTACATTTATACAGTACAGCATGTTCATAGAATGCTGATTTCGCCTGCTGCAGACATATGGATCAGAAAATCTTTGCGACAACTAGACGTACTGTAACACACATACATATCATTCAGCTGGACTCTGAATGGAAACAAATCCAATAATTTTATTTATAAAGAGATTAAACACTAACAAATTTTAAATAAGTCTTGTTGTAATGCAAATATATATATAGTAGCATTCTCAGGCATTAAATTTTAGCATAAAGGGAATGTACATCAATCCATCCATATTACTTCATGATGCTGGTAAAATAATGAAAAACACTTGCAGTAAAACAATCAAAGTAATGCTCTTCTAACTCAGCTATTTATATTTCTCAAAATGTATGAGTGTATGTCAATTATTTAAAAGCTAATTAAATAGTGGTGTATTTTTAACGTTAAAACAAAGACTCACAATGCAACATCCAATCAAACATAATAATCACTACTGCTACTGCAACAAGTTAGTAAACAATAAGCTACATTTTTGTTTTGGGAAACAGATTTTTAGTTGGGAACATCACCTTAATAATAAATAAAATATTAAACTTAAAGCATGCACACATGCTAAAAAAACTGAACTAAAGTAGCATTATTGGTACATTTCAGCTTACCTTCCTTTGGGTTCTGCACAAAGTGGCACAGAGAGACTGTCAGCATATGAAGAAGTGAGGTAGAAGATGGAAGCAAGCTGGCACCAAATACTTGATCTGTATCTCACATGGCTCCGTCCTCCAAAGATTTTCAAAACCTACAGAGAGATTACAGGACAACAAAAGAATCCTGTCATCCATGCTATACAAATCTCTATAATGTTTGCTTAAATGTCCCCCTGAGTCCATAGTAGCATTTAGATGTTGTTACAATCGTATTACAAGCTTTAGTTTGTTAATTGCTTAATACATAGGACAGCGATGTTTACAAAGGCTCAAGGACTGAGGCAGATATTAAAACCAGCTGCATTTTGAGGTGACACCATTTGTTGTTTCAGCCTAGGAACAATTGGACCCACCTAAGAGGAGTTATAGATTGAAGCTGGAATGAAAGTCAGTGGGGTGACATGAGTTAACATTTCCAATGGGATGGAAACAGCTGAGAATGATAATCCAATAATATGAAATCAAATTCTTAAAGACGCTTGCATTGTTAACAGATGCATCGCAAAGCATCACACTTCAACACAGAACTAAGTGTAATGGAGTTAGAAGATTTCTATCTTTCAAAACGTTTTAAATAATGCTATCAACTTGAACAGGTGAAAGGATCCTCATTTGAAAAGGCCAAAAACAAAAACAGTTTGTATTTATGTCTCAGTTCTGATGTAAATTCAAAGTACATTAAGCGTCTTACTTCTTCCTTTTCCACATCAATTAAACTCCACATATGCAATTCAATTAATTTGTGCTACTTTAACAGCAGAAATGTATTATCTCTTTTGGAAAACAAAAAGCAATAGTTAGTAAATTTATTCTTTCAAAAAATAATGTAACATACAAAATCATATCCTGTATTCAAAACACAAGAAGGCTGTATTATGTGACTACTTTTTAGGTCAATCCCACCAATTGTGAGGGAAATCAACAAGAAATATTTACTGTTTAAATTAACTAAGTCTGAGTGCAGTGCACCTGCTTCCTCACATCTATCATGACATAAAGTTCAACTTTATCACTGCCCTAAAAGGCTGTCCTTCACAGTCATAGAGGAAAAATCTAGACAAGAATTTGACAGGGTTATCTTTGTCCACAAGGCCAAAGGAGAGGGAACAATGCCATGATACAATGAGACAAAGGGCGTAGACCTTGTGGGGCAGAACAGTGGTGAGTGATAATTTAAGTCTCTGACCATAGGTTTCACTAAATGACAGCTGCAATTCTTCATTGTCTCAGCAGTGACTTTGGATGCCTCTCTACCCCCACTTTGCTGAAGTTTATCTTTTAGATTAGGAATCTTAACAAGGCCAACAAGTCAAGATCTCTTCCACAAACATTGTTTCAGGAACAAATTGGTCTTAATCTTTGTCATTAACCCTCCTTGTCCATCATTCTTCTGTGTGAGATTTTAAACACACCTACTCAGCACACTAATACAGACAGGAAAAGTAGTGGAGTTCCTTGATTTTAGTCCACTTTCACAGTTGTAAGCATTTTGTTATTCAAAAATTTGTGAATTTAAAGAGACACTTGATATAAATTCTCATATTTTTTTCCAATAGAAATTAGCAAAACATTTAGATTACGGGTTTAAACAAAGACAAACTAGATTAAGATAAAACATGCAAACATTCCATTTAAATGCATCTTAGAAATTATTTATATTATTTATAACATAATTATACTCCAAAATAAAAACATTTTAATTAAACTATCAATAAATCTACAATTAAGGCATGAAGAAATGAAATATGATTTAACATGATTAAATTAGGAGTCACTTGATATCAACCCTGTCCCTGATCCCCACCTCTTGCCCTCCCCTTTCATTGTACCATGTATTGTCCTCGCCTTGTTTGACACAAGGTTACAGCAACAAATAGCCGCAGACCATTCTGCCCAATTAGGACAACGTTTTTTTAATGTGCAATCTTTATCCAAATATTTATGCCATATTTGGTGGATCAACAGGCTTTATTTAAGGAGATACGGCTTCTGTCCGGCACGGCACTGAGCATTTTCTGTGCTTACAGATTAAGAGATAAAGGTAAGATAAACATTGTTAACATTATTTGGTACAATTTAATTCTTAACCTAGTTAAAACTTCAAATAAATGCCAAATCTTTCATTTGGAATGGCAAATGGTGTTTTTTAATAGCATGAATTGATTTGTTTTTTGTTTTGTTTTTTTATCTGATTTGAGCAGAAGTTCTGACTGATTCTGATCTTCTTTTGGAGCTTAACCCACCCACGGTAAAAACCAGCTTTGGCTACAAAAGGATTTTTATTGTATAATGAAAAATATTGATGACAATATGATTGAAATACTTTTGTTATATTAGATGAATTAGAAATTAAAATTTAAGTTGTATTATTGTTTTTAGAAGCAACTTTCCTTATTGACTCCTAGTTTCAAAACAAGCCAAGCAATTAAAAATGAGCATTTTCTAATATTTAAAAAAAATAAAAAATACTGATCTGACAGCAATAAATAATCATAAATTCAAATTACTAATCAGTTTTAAAACTGTGACTTGACATATGATATCCAATTTTTAATCCTGTCAGAGAATAAGATTGCCGTCTTAATAAGTCCTTCTGGAAACATTCAACAGTGACATTTTAAGATAATTTTGACAATATAAAGAAGGCTACTTTTTAAACCAGGTTGAAACATGGGTGATGCTGCCATGGCAGAGTTTGGGGCTGCTGCTTCTTTTCTGAGGAAATCNAAGAACATGGAGCAGACCATCAAAGATCTGCAGCACCGTCTGGATGAAGCTGAACAGATCGCCATGAAGGGAGGCAAGAAGCAGGTCCAGAAGCTGGAGGCCAGGGTGAGTAGAGGAAGGCTCATCGAGACAAAGTGTTTGCGCAAGCAAATCAAATGTTTTCTAAATCTCAACCAATATGATGTTTAATGACTTTTGCTGTGGAATCTGTAGGTCAGGGAGCTTGAAAATGAGGTGGAAAGTGAACAGAAAAAATCCAGTGATGCAATAAAAGGAGTGAGAAAGTACGAGAGACGCATCAAGGAACTTACCTATCAGGTAGCTATTCATCTAGAATGTTCTTTAGTAGTTTTCATAAACTAAAAAAGTATTTTTCCAATGTCCTTTCATCTTATTTCATTAAACCTAGACTGAAGAGGACCGTAAAAATCTGGCACGTCTCCAAGACTTGGTGGACAAGCTTCAGCTCAAAGTGAAATCCTATAAGAAATCTGCAGAAGTAGCTGTAAGTATGGCTCTTTCAAAAAAGAATCATTACATAACATTGCCATATACTTATCTGGAATATGTGATGCTTTTCCAACAGGAGGAACAGGCCAACAGCAACCTCACCAAGTTCCGCAAGCTTCAACATGAGTTGGACGAGGCTGAAGAGAGAGCCGATATCGCAGAGTCTCAAGTCAACAAGTTACGAGCCAAGAGCCGTGATGTTGGGTCAAAGGTTTGTATGTAGACAAAAATGGTAATTGTTTTTCCAAGATGTTTTTAAAGATGTCCAGTGCATAAAAATGCTTTCATGTCCAACCCAAAAAACAAAAACACCAAAACGTTTGACCTTGACAATCCCTGGTTGAAATAATTTCTGACTTTTTGAACTGAAACAACCCAACAACAACACCTCCATGGTTGTTTTAATCTCTCAAAGAAATATTGTGTATTACTTATAGTTAGCAACCAATCTGAAATTTCATTTGATTCCATGATATAATCTTCAGACCCACATTCATTTGTTCAAACAATCTGATACAAGTACAATCATAATAGAAATGTTAAGTAAATGTTAAGTAATCAAGACAGAGAGAGGTTCTGTATCGCAGTTATGAATGTGTTTGATGTGAAATGTGCTTATCAACCCCAGAACAAAAGCACACATTAAAGAAACATCTCAAGTCATCAGCAAGGAAGTTACGCTTTTAGTACAAATGGGTCTGTGAAAAGAATAATAAACCAAACTTGCTACCAGTTAGCAAAAAACAATAGCATCAAGGTGTGGTCATCACAAAGCCATGATCTGTGTGTCATAGAAAACATTAAGTTGAAAAGGTGTTTGGGAGCAATCTGGCTTTATGAAACTGTTACACCAGTTCTGTAAAGAGTAATGGGCCAATGTTGCATCACACTGTTTAGAGAAACTTGTGGAAAGACACCCAAAATATCTGACCCAAATTATAGAGTTTATAGAAATGCCAAAGTTAGTATTTCACATTTCTACCAAATGCTAAAAAATATCATTGTTGGTAAACTTCTGAATTTGAACAAAGTAAAAAAAAAATCCCTACAAAAATGATCTTACTCATTACTTTTTTTTTTATTAAACAAATGGATTATTAAAAAAAGGGCTGTGTCTTTTTATAACGTGTGTAAATTTCTGTTTTCCACTCCAATGGCTCCTTACTTTGTTTAAATACCACTCAACACTTATCCTGTGTTCTCTTTTTTTCAGAAAGGACATGATGAAGAATAAAGTTTCTCCAGACAATAAAGTGTCCGAGACACCTGTTGCTAATTTAATGGTGCCTCCCTAAGCATGCTGTCGTGTTGAGTAGAATAAATCAAACGTGCATCTAAAACAGCCTCTTGACTTGTTATTGCCTACAGTTTTGATGGTTTACAGAAGAAAATAATTACATTCAAGAAAGTTGTGAGCATAATACAATAAATCAGATTGACTGGATAAACTAAATATAGAACATTATTGTACCATTAGAATATTGAATATAACATGCAAGACTGCAAATACCTGAAAATGTACACCTTTTTTAAAAAAAATAAATGCACTTATTTACTTTCAGTGGGTTATTTGTATTACTATGTTTTTTTTCTGAACAAGTACTGCCAGAAACTATATTATTACAATTGTAAATTACATTGAGAAATATTAGTTTAGATACCAGTAGTAAACTAATGACAGTAAACCAATCATCCAAGTTTCATAAGAAAATAAAAATTTACATATTTGCTGACCCATAGTAGAAAACTGGGAGAATTGCTCAGGTTTTAGATTAAATCTCTGATTTGCCCTATAAATTAACAAATTATTAGTTTAGCAACTTTAGCTACTTAAAACAGTTTAGCAATTGCTACTCTGGGGATTTTGCTGTAATGGTTTGTGGCTGCAAACCTCTGCTCCCTTTAAGGAGGGGAGATTTGCCTCATTTATCTGTTGTTAAAGCCACTAATAGATCTGATGTTGTAGAAGGCAGGTTAGTAATCCACTCTACAAAATATTTTTAGATTTATAGCAAGAAGTACATTAAATACTTTAGAAGTTATTCATTTGAGCTGAAACAGATTGGCATGAAATAATGAAAAAAAAAAGTGCATTACACACACAATCCACTGTAGATTTCATCTGTCTTCATTGAGACCAGTGATTTATTTGGCGTGCTTTTACAAATGTCACATGTGATCACTGGGTTGGACAAGAGTATTTAGACTAGAAATTAAATTCCTGGTTATTTCAACTTTAGACATCAAAGTTGTATATATGCTGCATACATTTTTTTAACAGAAAAAAAAAGTATTTGTAGTTTCTAACTTTAGTATACAATTAGAGTAGTGTTATTAATCTTGCATTACCACAGATTTTTGCATTAACAGACAACAGTGGCTGTGAACCAACACTACTATGAGCAAGAAATGAAATGGAATAAATGTAGTAATTAGTCTACATGCATATGTTTCATTATCACTATAAAATGTTTACCCATTCATTTTTTACATTTCATTAGTTTCTAAATAAATTATGTTTGAGGTGAAATGTTTTGTTGTCAACCTTAGTAGACTAAATAAACATGGATAAATGTCATATCAAAAAAAATTTAAACTACTAACCTTAGTATTACTTAATGAAGCTTTTTATCTCAGAGGAGCACACATCTTCAGTGCCAGACAAGGCCCAATTGTGTCACAGTACAGGAGCTTAATTGCCCACCTGTAAGATCATTCTCAATACATACAAAAAAATCATAAATTAAAATAAAACACATGATTTAATGACTGCAAAGTATATTCAAGTGACATTTAGCATGAACTATATAAACTAGTAATCAGACAAATAAAAAATAAATACCTTTCCATAATTTCATGATATGTTGGTTCTTTTCCGCATCCGAGCACATTCAGAATTCAGGTTGAGTCCAGTCAGAAGCCCATAGACTAAATGAGTGAGGCAAAGACAAGGACGAGAACAATCAACTCCCCTTAGAAGTGACCTTTCACAACAGCAAATAGCAAATACTACTAATAGCTTTGTTGGCTCAGATTCCTCAACTTAAGTGGTGCAAGGTGTCTCACACCTTCCTTTGGGATGCTCATGCGATTGTAAAAGTCAGAGACAGAAAGGCTGTGGACAGCTGAGAATGAGACCTTCAGTGAAGGGACAAGTGTTCTCTTCATGAGCCTGGAATAGACTGAGGGACAAGTAACAGAGATGACAATCCAAGTACAAAGACAAGTCAGGACATGGCCTGATGGAGTAAGATGTGATGTCCACTGTGGTAGAGGTTTTCACAAGGATTTCATCACAGTTTCGGCTAAATTCTGTCTAACCAAGAAATTCTGAACACCAAGGGTTTCGTTTGCCATAAATAAAGGCAAGTTCATATGTGAGTTTTGTTCTTCTTGTCTTTCTTGATTCATTTTCACACTTAAACTTGCAAACAATTCTAACACTGGGCTAAATGTGGATTAATTTATAATCTGATTTGTAAAGATAAATCATCCCACTTTAAATGACATATCATGCAAATTATACTGTTTTGTACCTTTAGTTACTTATAATAAACTGTTGCTGCCGATCAATAAAACAAACAAAAAAAAAACTGCCCTGACAACCTGCGTCACAAGCTGTCCCCAAGCTCTCCTCTGAACCACCAAGCCCTCAAAGGCAGCCAGCAGGAATTTCACAAGTTATCTTTGTGCTCAAGAATAAAGAGAAGAAAACAATGCCATGTCAACAGGAGCAGCACAAGGGCAGTCTCCGAATGCCCTCTCTGTGTACGCGCCTGAACCTATAGGTCACAAATAAATAAATCATTTCCAATTTAAATAGGCAAATGCATTCAAAAGAAGCAGAAATAAAAATCAGGATAATAAAATATTTTTCAATTATAAGGTTGACTGTCGATTTTATTTTTAATGATTCACAAGAGGCTATAATGCTGATAACAGAAAACAATAGCTACTTTTGAGAAAGCTGTTGTTTTCTGACTTGATCGGAGAAATCAAGCTGTCAAGATGCAAGACATGTTGGAGATCGTTCTACGTTGTGGGAGGTAGGTAAGCAAATACCTTTTTTCTGAGTTTGGTGAAAATATTCGAAAAAGAGAGCAAGTACCAACCATTGGTACATAAAAAGTATTGCTTGATGCTCTTTTGTGTGTATCTGTGTGTCACTTAACACAGATACATTGGAAGAACACCAAGAATTGCCTTGTACTTAAAGTGTACCAATGATGGAGTCTGCAGGTAGTCAAGGAAGGCCTTCCCACCTGAAAATATAACTCACAATGATTAGTCAAGGTGTTGCAGTTTCCTCTAAATGGTAAGGATGTTAAGCTGCATCATTCTTGTGAAGACATTGGGCAGACGCACACATATACAAAAGGTCATCATAGTCAAACAAAAAATGGCAGCAACAAATTGCTTGTTTTTTTTATATAGAAAGAAAAGTATTGCATATTGTGATAATAAAAACCCAGTTTCAGTCTCGGCTTTAAGGGAGTCATCAATTAAGACACCGAAGTATTTATAGGAACTCAGCATCACAATGCTCCACCCATCCAGGGTAACCACAGCAGGAATGGCAATTTGGAAATAAACACCATTTGTCCTTCACTTGAAGAAAGTGAGACTCACTCCACTCACGAGACACACAGTGCATCACCATGTTCAGTATCCCTTTATGTAATATGAACTTCAATGGGACAGTATTGTCTCTGAGGATGCCTATTGTAGACTTAACTACAAGTAGTGTTGAGTGATAATAAAGAGACCTCACAACTGTGACCTTGTCTTGTGTCTTTGCAGACGACAGCTGCAGCTCTTTATTCTCCATCTCTATTTTATAACCAATCACTGAAGAAACTATTATTGAATATAAGATCCGAAAAGGTCTGAAGCCCCACAAGTTGTGTTGCTCTGCTTTGTTTTATCTCTCTCAACTTGCAAATAGAAAGACAATATTCCAATGTCCATGCAACGTTCTGGTCTTTAGTCAGAGATGGGTGTTTAAGTAGCAAATAGATATCCTTTAAGACACAAAAATTCAGAAAAACCTAAACAAGACATACATTTAAATTAATAAACAACTTTCCCATTCATTACCATTTAAAAATACCTAACAATGACACATGCAAGTCACTAGGAGAGACAAAATGCATCAGCAGTCAGAGGCTGCTTCCCCACCTCCTGCCTCTCTCTTTCTTTCTTTGTCATGTCCACTCTGGCATACAAGTCTTTTGTTCAAGGTGAGAGCAACAAATAGCAGCACTGGGTTGAACCTAGTTTGGAGAATGCTTTTGTGACGAGCAAACTGGATGCCATTTCTCTGATATTCATACCCATATTTGGTTGACTTCCAACCTTTATTAATGGAGAGAAAGCCCGAAGGGAGTCACTGGTTCCATCATTCTCTTGACAGGGTTGACAATAAGAGGTAAGAACATTTACTCAAGTAATAATCTGCTTTGTTGTGGCTGGTCAGCAGCACAGTAGGCTAGGCTTAAAAATTATTTCAAACCACATCTGTGATTAATGTCTGTAAGCAGAACTAATCTCTTATTGTTTACATGTTTGCAGAATTGTGATCTTTTTTTGTTCTCACTTTTATTTGTGGAGCAGCAAGATTTCACATATCCAGGGGACTGAAATAAAGCTCAGGTAAAATCAATTAATTTTAGTGACAGTAATCTAATACTAAGTAAAATCAATACAAGGCTTATATGGAGATATTCTTTGCAAGCCCACTTATTGCAAAATTTACAATTAACTTTTTTTTAGGGGAAAAAGTTATGGGTTTGTAAAAGTTAAGGTAATTACTAAAAATGTTGTTAAAAAAGAGTTGGCCACTGATTTGTATTTTGTATCTGTATCTGTATTTTTATTAATTACATTCAAAATAGATTTAAATATTGCTGAGGTCCAAGTATTTTTGATGATTTCTTTTCTTGGTTCTCACATGGGTAATAGCAATATGCCTTAAAAAGCATTTTACACTGTAGATGACAATATTTTATTTTCTAAAGGCTGAAACATGGGTGATGCCGCCATGGCAGAGTTTGGGGCTGCTGCTTCTTTTCTGAGGAAATCGGATAAGGAGCGTCTGGAGGCCCAGACTCGCCCCTTCGACATGAAGAGAGAGTGCTTCGTACCTGACCCAGAGGTTGAGTACGTAAAAGCAACCATCCAAAGTCGTGATGGTGACAAAGTCACTGCTAATACAGAATTTGGAAAGGCAAGTGAATTTATATTCAGTACTAAAATGTGTGCAATCAATAATCCATAGAGGTGTTTGATTCTTATTTTGATTTTTTTTCCATCTTGTTTTATCTTTTTACTATGGACCTTCTTATGCGTCCGGAATAAAGATATTATGATGCTGATGATTCAGTTTAGATGTAAAACAAAGTTTTTGTTGTTTTCTTTTACAGACTGTCACTGTGAAGGAGTGTGATGTACATCCTCAGAACCCGCCAAAGTTTGATAAAATTGAAGACATGGCCATGTTCACCTTCCTCCATGAGCCAGCTGTGCTGTTTAACCTCAAAGAGCGTTACGCAGCATGGATGATCTATGTAAGAAAGCTAAACTTCAATGCACACACTAACATTGCGGTGAAATGAAGTCTATATTCAATAACGCCATGTATGGCACTATCTTATGTTGTTGTTACCTGTTAACCTGCAGACCTACTCTGGGCTGTTCTGTGTGACTGTCAACCCCTACAAGTGGCTGCCAGTCTACAACCAAGAGGTGGTCGTTGCCTACAGAGGAAAGAAGAGGAGTGAAGCTCCTCCTCACATCTTCTCCATCTCTGACAATGGCTACCAGTACATGCTGGCAGGTATAGAAACCCCTTATTTTGTGCACACATCCCTTATTACAGTGTAATTTTGACTTGACTGCTAAAAATTCTTGTTGACAGATCGAGAAAACCAGTCAATCCTCATTACGTGAGTCACTCTGCAACCTTATATTTCTATAGTGGTACTAAGTTGTAGATCCTGGCAGGAAACTTTTCTTGTGTCTTTTACACAGCGGAGAATCTGGAGCTGGAAAGACTGTAAACACCAAGCGTGTCATTCAGTACTTTGCCAGCATTGCTGCTGCGCCTGGAGTTGGGAAGAAAGATGCTGCAAGTGAAAAGAAGGTTTGTTTAAAAATGCAACTAAAAAGCTCTAGCTTAAAATTACTGAAATAAAAAAATATATATATTGGGGCCAGGAATTAATGCACTAATTTTAATTCATTAATCAGATTTTAATGTGTTCAATATTTTAATACAAATAATTGCTTTTTTATGTGCAATACAATGTAGGTTAATTTTGGCTTCAAAAGACAATTTGATAGGATGTTGACTGCAAGTTGTGCAAAAAGGAGCTGACGTATCACCAAAACTATTCGAGCCTAAAATATCATCTCAATGATCAACATATTGCAAGCACAGATGTCCCCAATGTTAAAGTCAGCATTCACAGTCTACACAGTTGTTTTTTTTATACAATAATGACCAAGGACTCCATAAACACTTGAAAGCTGAATAGGTACAATGGCACTTTGCACCAATCTGATGCTTGAATAACTTAAATAACAGACATAGCAGATTATGTCTGTTATTATTAAATATTGTTATTATTTAGCTTATGCATCTATTTATTCAATAATTTAGCAGCATAAGGGGTTCTGATTTAAAAATGTTAGTTATTTTGTCCATTCATAGTTTTTGATTAAAATACGATTAATTCTGATTTATTAATTACAGACCCCGTATTTAAGTCGCTTAAAAATTTTAATAAAGTTCCACAACTAATATAAATATTTACATTTATATAGACTATATATAGATTGCTATACTTTACATCAGAAAAATGCAGTGCATTCACAATGTCACATATGTCAACGTGAACTGTTTATTCTGTTTTAAATCTGAAATTGTGAGTTTGTTTGATGGCATCAGGGTACCCTGGAGGATCAAATCATTCAGGCTAACCCGGCTCTGGAGGCTTTTGGCAATGCCAAAACCATCAGGAATGACAACTCCTCCAGATTTGTAAGTGACTGTGGATCTTGAATTAGTAATTTCTAAGAAAAAGTCAAGGAATTCAACAACTCTCTTTTTCTTTTAGGGTAAATTCATCCGAATCCACTTTGACAATAGAGGAAAGCTTGCCTCTGCTGATATTGAAACCTGTACGTACCATGACTACATACTTCAAGGCAGTGCTGGCCCATTTCTGCCGAGAATAATAGATTATTTTCCCATCAGATCTCCTGGAAAAGTCACGTGTCACCTACCAGCTCAAAGCTGAGAGGGATTATCACATTTTCTACCAGATCCTGTCTCAGGCAAAGCCTGAACTTTTGGGTGAGTATAGGTAACATGTTCAAAGCAATTATGTTTTCTAAAGTATGACATTACAGATATTATATTTTAATTCTGTAATTGTAGAGATGCTACTCATCACCAACAACCCCTATGATTACGCGTTCATCTCCCAAGGAGAGACAACAGTGGCTTCCATCAATGACTCTGAAGAGCTGATGGCTACTGATGTGAGCTGAGCATTCTCACAAACTTTTTTTAAAACAACAACACTAAGTGTCTACAAAGTTGACCACTGTAACATATCTTATTCAGGAAGCTTTTGATGTGCTGGGATTCACTCAAGAAGAAAAAAACAGTATGTACAAGCTAACTGGGGCCATTATGCATCATGGCAACATGAAGTTTAAGAACAAGCAGAGAGAGGAGCAGGCAGAGGCTGATGGCACTGAAGGTAAAATATTTCTATTTTTAAACAGTTTACAGTCAATGACACAATATGTGTTACCATGCTCAAGCAATGATGGTAACCTTGAAATAATACTGATGTCACTAATTCTCCAAAGATGCTGACAAAGCAGCATATCTGATGGGCCTAAACTCTGCTGACCTCATCAAAGGTCTCTGTCACCCAAGGGTCAAAGTGGGGAATGAGTGGGTCACCAAGGGACAAAATGTTGCCCAGGTAAAGACATATATGTTTTATGAGTATCATTGGTGATACATTACTTAGTTTTAACAAATGTCTTTGCCACATCCTTATTGAGGTGTATTATGCAGTTGGAGCCCTGTCTAAGGCAGTTTATGAGAGGATGTTCCTGTGGATGGTGGTGAGAATTAACCAGTCTCTTGACACCAAGCAGCCTCGCCAATACTTCATTGGAGTGCTGGACATTGCTGGGTTTGAAATTTTTGATGTGAGTTTAGATAGGAATCAACGCATACTTGTTGAGTTTTTTATTCTAAGAGTTCAGTTTTAATTACTCTCAATATCTTTCCAGTTCAACACCTTCGAGCAGCTGTGCATCAACTTCACCAATGAAAAACTGCAACAGTTTTTCAACCACCACATGTTTGTGCTGGAGCAGGAAGAGTACAAGAAAGAGGGGATTGAATGGACTTTCATTGACTTTGGTATGGATCTGCAGGCCTGTATTGACCTGATTGAAAAGGTGAGAATCAGAATATTAGATATATGGAGAAAGTAAAAGGTCATTTGTGTTTCAAACCACTTTCATTACCCTTTCAGCCCATGGGAATCATGTCCATCCTCGAAGAGGAGTGCATGTTTCCCAAAGCCTCTGATGCTACATTTAAAGCTAAGCTTTATGACAATCATCTGGG